>NC_085091.1:6816967-7086967 GCF_963422355.1 Corticium candelabrum | reverse complement strand
GTGTAGGTGTTTACTCTGTACTGCATGTCTATTCGTTAATAGTTAGGGTTGAACGTCGAAAAGCTGTGATATCCCCACTGTCTTTTGGACTCTTGTGATGATCTTGCATGGCTAGAGAAACCGTACACTAGGTTTCGTAGGTAGGCCAAATTACACTACGACATGAGAACGCTGGCTAACTCATGAAGACACCGGTTATCTAAACATGAGCACACCGATTAGCTCACTATGACTACATGAGCACAGAGAATATGCCGCGAAACCCCACGCAACATAGCTAGTCTTTTCATTGGGTTTTTGAACAAGATTAGAAAAAACAAACTGGTAACAGTTGTCTCTTCTTGTCTGTAATCCTGCAGTTGCAACGACTTCTTTCTATTAGAAAACGATAAAATCCTTAAGTACTGCATGAATGCTCAACCAGAGCCTGGCAGAGGACACTCGCGATCATGGCGGTTCATCTAAAAGAAACCACAGTTGCTGTTAGCGATTCATCACATGGGCAAGAGAATCATCAGAAACCAAGTGAAAAAGCAGATAACTGACAAGGATTGCTACTGAACGTGAAAGAAAGCAGAAACAGTGTCACTTGTGAAGAACATTTCTCAAGTGCATTTTTTGCTAGTCTATAGTCCGCGTGCCAAATTGTTATTAGCACATAATTGAAGATGTTGCGATTAGATTAGCTAAATGGAAATATAATCAGACGTGATTACAATCAGTTCAATGTCCACTTACCGTTGCAATTTGCATTGGCGGTTTCATGGGTTTTCATTGGTTTTCATGGGTTCCACAGAATGTTGAATACTGCAGCAATCCACGACAACGCGGGGAATTTGGGTTATTCAAAACCCAGCTCTGTTAACCAATCATGGGTTTTGAGTGGTTTCAGTGGGTTTCTGGACGAATTTGAGAAAACCCAGCTAGGGTAAATGAGTCATTAACCCAGCTGGGTTATGCTACTTTCCATAGCAAAAAACTCTATCTAAAGCCATGAAAAACAATGTTTGTTTCGCGTCATATTCCCTGTGCCCGTAGTCACTGGTAGGATTGGTGGGGTTTCAACCCCATATCATTTTAAAAATTTGTACTTTGAGTTTCCGGAAACTTGAACTACGGCATAGCTGATTAAATAACCTTTTATATAATTACCTTATAATGACTTCACTGCACGTTTAGTCTGGCAGCACGTAAAAGCTAGCTAAGCAATGCTTGCTTCTAGTACACGCCTTGGCTAAGATTAAAGAACACGCCCAACTAATTAATTAATTAATATTGATTTTAACCCCACCACTTTAAAATTTGTGACGACGGACCGCAGAGGGTTCAGCAGAGCCGGCATCGAAGAGTCTTCAGTAAGTATAAAGTAACAGTCTGTCAAGTTCTCACACTGGCAGGTTTATCATAGACTATAGTTGTAAAACACGTGGAGTGCGCGCGAGGAGAAGACTGGGTACGAGTCTAGCAAACCTTCCAGTCCTTCTATTATGCACACATGCATTCCGTATGTCTATTTTTGTTTAGCGTCTCTGTATAACTAGAGTTATACAAAGTGCATCAATCACCGAGTGCATGAAGTTACATGCACTAGTGGTCAACCTTGCTTACTATAGACACACTTTATTAATTAAACCTCCTTGTAAATAGAGTAAGATGATAGCGTTGAGTTGTAGTTTGGATTCGCCTTCTTGACTTACAATGAGGTACACGTATCCGTGTGCTGCGTCTCTATGATATGTAGTTAGCGACTCTATGGCGTTTCCGTATGGCAAAAATTTTGGATAGTTATATATTGGCTGTGACTCAAAAGCCATTAATTTTTTTGCAAATTAAACGTTTCTCCGCGTTATACGCGGTATGCAGAAGAGAAGAAAACAACTGAAATAGCAAAATCTTGTTTGCTGGTCAATATTTGCAATTACAGATCGTCGATAAATTAATGATAAACTTTTACAATTAAATAAAGCTAATTGTTTATGTTGCCATAAAACACGTTTCATACTAACTGTCATTGCTTAGTATTAATTATTATAAAAAGGTTATTATCGTTTATATTAATCTTGTATTTTTAAATTCGTCTGGCGTGTGTATTCTTCTGTTTACTTTAACCAAAAAACTATGCGTAACGCGCGTACCTAACGCCTTTATGACGTCGCATGACGTTGAATAGCGTCAGAGCAGGCAGATCCCTAAAAGACTATGTGTGCAAGTAGTGATTTGATTAGAGTAATCAGTATAAGAACTCAAAGTTGTTAGTTTTCTTTTTTTTTTGGTAAAGAAAAGGGGATGTATAGAGATGAGTATGATATTATGTTGTAATAGAGCGTGTAAGGTTACAAGTAAGATATAAGACTAGGGACATTGTAATTCAATACATTCTCTCATAAGTGCACACATTACACTTACTGTTTAATCATGTATATATATATATATATATATATATATATATATATATATATATATATATATATATATATATATATATATATATCTTCCTCTGCAGCCTTTGTCGGTAGTTGCAACTCCTCTCGGACTTTGTCTCTCCGCCTGCTCTTCACTCCTTCAATGCCATTTTCTCCACCTGATGGGTCAGATAGTATGTCTCCTACTTCCGTTTTCCCTGGCGAATTGGAATGTCGGCAGTGTTTGGCGGATCTTTTACCACCTAATAGTACGGCGCTATCTGTTAATTCCACGCAACATTCAATTCAACGAGCTTTAGATGACGCTTTGAAATCCAGCGTTAGGTCGTCTCTTTGTAGTTTGCGAGAACAAGCGCGTTTTAATGCTGTCACATTTCCTCATGTGGGGGCTTGGTTGAGGGCAATCCCTAACCCAAATCTCAGCCTGGCCATGTCCCCGCGTGAATTCGTGACTGCTTTGCGTTTGCGCTTAGGAGTTCCAGTGTTTTCACCTCCCCCACGTTCAATTCGCTGTGTCTGTGGCCATATTTTAGATGTCTTTGGTGACCACGCACTTGGCTGTAGCAGCTCTCTGCGAATCAGACGACATGACGCCTTATGTGACACCGTCTATCACTGGTTGCTTGTGGATAATTCTGGGGTACGAAGAGAGCAGCGGTGTTCTTCTCAATCCATGGACAGACCAGGTGATGTTTTTCATCCCGACTTCTCTAACGGAAAGGCTGCTTATTTTGATATCTCAGTGCGAAATTCATTTTCTCCCTCACATGTCATCAATGCAGCTGTAAAGGCTGGTGCTGCTGCTCAAGCTGGGGAAATGGAGAAAGACGAACGTCACGACTCAAATGTTTCCTCGTATGGTTGCTTGTTCTATCCTTTGGTTGTTGAGTCATATGGAGTCTGGTCAGAACATAGTCTTGAACTGCTGAAGTCTATTGCCAAGAAGTCTACTCTGTCTACAGGTCACAGTTTCAGCCGAGCTATTACTAACCTTCATGAACAACTGTCTGTGAAACTGTGGCAATACAACTCTCGCATGATAACTGAACATCTAGATGTTTTGTCTGTAGCAAGTGTTTGTAGTGGTGTTTTTCAGTAGTGTTCCGTCCATTGGGCGGTTAAAATTTAAAAAAAAAAAAAAAAAAAAAAAAAAAAAAAAAATATATATATATATATATATATATATATATTTTTTTTTTTTTCTTAGGTCTCATATATATATATATATATATATATATATATATATATATATATATATATATAGAATAGGACAATCGGCGACATTTTGTCGTAGAAAGCGGTCACAATGGCACTCTGCAGTCTATTGTAGTAGTACACTCCACGAAAATATAGTTGTGTCAGAGTCGACGTATATAGAAATTACCCAACCAGGTGATGAGAAAGTCAATGAGCTATACGGAACGTTATCTCGCTCACAAATGATTTTGAGATTAGACGTATGAATTAGTGTTTTCTGAGCAAGATGTAATATAAAAGTTTAGTCTACTGTTCAGGAGTCAATTATTACTCATCTAATACAATACGGTAAAAGACTATAAACTTTTTAAATTTAACTTCTGCATGCATCGTTCATGCAACCATTACAAACAATGAACGGATTTATCTGCCTAGTGATTGCTAACTTTAATTAAAATACATGAAAAAGCCCAAAAACAAGTAGACAAACAAACAAACAGGCAGATACACAAAACTCAAATGTTTGTCAAGAACGACACTTTCTACTCAAATGTCTAGTTAAGTTTAGTGTTGCTAATTCAATAATATCCAGCAATGTTTAGAAAGCAAAGCACATTTCCCACGGCCGGCTCGTCACTAAACTCCGTGAAAAGAAATCGATCAGAAGAAACGGGCAACCACATGTTGACAGAGTTGACATCCCTTCTAACCGGTTGATGTACGGGAAAGGTAGCGTGTTGTGCACGTACCAACACGGCTAGGGATCGCGGTATTCACTGGCACAACGTTGTGTGTCAGAGCGGAGTTGTCCGCGACAAAGCGTGGTTTGGCACGTGACGGAAAGTAAACTGAAAACAAGCAGCTGTTTGAGTGTTGGAAAAATGATCTCCTGAGACACGCGTTTGAATGGCACTCCCACTGAAACCCCCGCTGTGTCTAGTGTCTTCGGTCAATTCAATTGTCTATTCATGTGAGAAATTGAATAAGCGAACGGCGCGTTCAAGTTTCTAGTTTTGAACACCTAGGGTGCTTACAATTCAAACTTTAAAACATTAATCTAAAGATCACAAGAATCAAACATCAAAAGATGAAACAATTTTACAAAAGAATAAAAAGAAGATAAAAATAAGAAAATTAAAAATTAAAAATGTAAATTTAAATTTAATAAATGCATAATTTTTAGATAAGAATGCAAGAAAAAATTTAAAATTTGAAAATAAAACAATTAAAATAAAAAATTAAAAAATTAAGTAAAAATAAGTAAAAAATGAAAAATGAAAACATAAAAATTGAAATGTAGAAAGTAAATGGCCGGACGATTAGTGGATGGTTCGGCCATCTAATTTTTTACATTTCAATTTTCAAATTTTTAAATTTTTTTGTTTTTAATTTTTAATTATTTACTTTTTACTTGCATTCTTATTTAAAATTTTTTAAATCTATTCTCTTTTTTATTTCTTTGTAAAATGGTTTTTTATCTTTTGATGTTTGATTCTTGTGATCTTTAGATTTATTTTTTAAAGGTTGATTTTTAGGCACCTATTGTCTGTGGATGGTCCGGCCATTTAATTTTCTACATTTCAATTTTTATGTTTTTATTTTTCAATTTTCAATTTTTAGTTAATTTTTTAATTTTTTATTTTTAATTCTTAATTTTTTACTTGAATTCTTATTTAAAATTTTTGTGTTTATTAAATTTTGAATTTTTAATTTTTAATTTTCCATAGTTTTTGTAAAATGGTTTTCATCTTCTGATGTTTGATTTTTGTGATCTTTAGATTTATCTTTTAAAGTTTGATTTTAGGCACCTATGTGCTCAAAACTAGAAACTTGAACGCACTGTTCGCTTTTCTATTTCTAACATGAATAGAAAATAGAAAATAGAAAATTGAAATGACCGAAAACGCTGGACACAGCAGGGATCTCAGCGGGGGTCTCAGCAGGACTGCCATTCGTATGCGTGTCTCAGGAGATCACTTTTCCAACACACAAGCAGGTGTTTGTTTTTACTTTGCTTTCCGTCACGTGCCAAACTACGTTCGCAACTCTTGACAACTTCGCTCTGACACACAACGTTGTGCCAGCGAATACCTCGGTCCCTAGCTGTGTAGGTACACGTACTGTACGTGCATTGTACACAACACGCTACCTTTATTGTAGATGAACAGGTTGGAGGAAAATGCTATGTTACAGCTAGATAGGCGCCCCACTAGCTTGCGGATCGCCGAGTTGGCAACTGTGGTGACGAAGTATACGGAACGACGTTTGTTGCTAGGAAAAATCGAGACACAATTGAAACATCGAAACCGTCAACCTACTACAATTAATTAAGTAGTAGACTGCGAGCTTTCACGGGCACACTCTAGATTTAGTACACGGTACCGGTACCGTATACAAGAGTGGGCGTGGTACTCTATAGCAGGTCACATTTCTCATTTGCATGACGTCACACAACTCACCAAGTAAACAGACATGCACGTCCATCATCAACGCCTTCTGAACTCTAGTTGAAGTCAACTCAACTGAACTCTATTTGCTCAACTCAATTAATTAACTCAACTAGCTAACGCAGAACAGCGCGGCTGACAGCTAGAGCTAGTTATTAAAGTAGACTATGTCAATGTGTCACTCAATGATCTCTGGGCTCTCATTGTCGGCGCGTACGTTCACATCTGCAGTCAAGCTGCGTGACGAGGAGGCACCGGCACCTTGGGTTGTGGCAGATGGTAACACGATTGGTAGTTCCGTGTCCGACGAGCTGTCGTCGTGAGCTACGTCACTCCCAAGTTCATTTCGCATTTCTTTTTTGAGCTCTTTCATGTCGTCGAAACCGCGAAGAAACAGCGGAAGTTTGTCGTCTGACCAAGTAGCGTTGCAGAGTGGGCAACGCCCGCATTGAGAAGTGCAACGTTCGCAGCCGAGCCATTGTCGGCAGCAAATAGACACTGCTATCGGACTTCTGCTGAGCAGGTGGCAAATCTTGCAACGCATCATTCTTGCTGCTATTGTCGCTGCTTTCGATTTAGTGCGTCGTTTCGATGGCAACCGATGGCGAGTCACTTGCTCCATCTTGTCTTCGATGTTCTCGAGTCGCTCGTGTACTCGTTCGAAGCTGGACTCCAGGCGGCCGAGATGAGTTAGCGCGTCTTCTACTTCGCCGTCGTTCTTGAAAAGGATATACATATCCGGAGATGAGGCACGAGTGCTCGAGCTCAACGACTGCAGCTGGCCGTAACCGATCGCTGTTGACGAGGCGGTGGCCGATGAAGCTCGTTTTCTTTTGATCGGTGCCGTCTCTCGTATAGAATCGAGGTAGCACTTTAGTGAGTCATAGTCCGACTGGAGTACCGCTCAGATTCTTCGAGACGGTACCTTCCAAAGTGTACGTCTGCATGCATCCAAAGCAACTAGGTTAATTAGTTAAAGCGTGAACGTATATATATATACATACCAGCTAGAGTGCATGCATGCTTGCTAGTGCATTTGAGCATGCAAGGCTTTAGGGTGATCGACATGTTCATGAACAGACAAATTAAAGAAGACCGCGCTGCTTGCTGCAGAGACTCCTAGATAAACACCTCGTCACGCATACTGTGCATGCATAGATGTAACGTATATCCTACATCTTGTTCCGTCGCCATCTGCGAACGGTACGCGCGGTTGTTCACTAGGATAATTCGGTCGTCACACAGAACAACACCTTGAGCTTCGAAGTGACTCTGAAATAAGTCAGTAATATGTAGTAGGCTGACGTCACTTTCGGCAACGTACTTCGTACGTCGAACGTACTTCGGCTAGCTGCAGCTTGTTTCGAACGACTTGCATAGACCACAGGTCAACACTCTTCTTGATTTCTCTGACTGCCGATTGCGACCGCGCTTTCTTGCTGCTCGGTGCTACCGATCTAAACGCAGACCAAGAGAAAGACGGCGCCGGCGCCCATGAAGTTCCGGGTGCTGGAACTGTTGCGGTCCTAGCAGTATGGCGACTTCCTTCGCTGGTTACACCTACAACTGGCTGCAGCTGTAGACGACGACTGTGCGAAAACGACGAGGCATCGGACACATTCGACTCTTCCACCAAGAGCGGGTCGCCGTAGAGTTGATAGCGATGACCAGCGGAGAGTCCGTCGAATCGACCTCCTGTCTGGTGAAATATTGCCGCCTCGTTGCCATCCTCTCTTTTCAGGTAAATGACTTCTACCTACACATTGATACGCAACACTGAATTTTGTCGATCACCTTAATTAATTGGTTAACACTGTATGATTGTTTTAACATCGAAAGTTGTTCGCGCCGTGTACAACTTTACTTGCCTTGAAAACTCGAGACAGTCGCAAACTGTCCACGTCCGACAATTTCGTTGGCAGCTCTTGCGTTCCTCGAAAAATGGTCACCATATCAAATGGTCCACTTAACCGTCGTTGCCTGTCCATCGTCTCCACACGCACACTAAAATGATTTTACTAACGATTGACGACTATTGACCGATACGACCTCTTCTAATAGAGCCGAGGCGGTGTGACCACGCCTAGCGAACGCTTCACAGCATTAGTCAAAAACAATATGGGTAGATGCAAGTTGAAGCGACCTAACGTAGACGACGCTTACAAAACAACTGTAGTGGAGGCTGCGAAAGTCTACCCAAGAATGTCTTGCGGTGTGAGAAAGCAGTCGCCCCGCCCAATTACTACCGAGCGGTGGTTCGGACCCTTCTAGAGCTGCAATGCGCTTTGTTTTGACATTTATTATTAGCCACGCATGGGGTTAGCTAACTGTTCTCACAAACAACCAGACTTGAGGCTTCGAAGCAAATCGTTTAGCACTAGGTGACGTGTGAGAACATACGGCCACGCCTTTCCCTCTTCTCGCAAACAGCTACCTCCGCACACTAGCTACTATAGTGTATCGATAAATAAACTCTCTGAACATCAAAAGCTATAAGCTTTCCAAATGTACAAAAGCAATTTGCTAACCGTAGACATCATCACCCTTGCTAGATCTCACCCATGATCATTACGTGCTATATAGTTATTTATGTATGCATAGGGGGATTAACATCTGGGGCATGCACAGCAGTTAGACACTCGTCTTACTATAAAATATATTAAGCTGTGACCCTTTATACTTTGTGTAAATCATCAGCGCTTAATTTTTAGGGTTCGCGTCACCACTTATGTATCATTTTGATCGTGAAGCTAGCAAATACTCGTGCTTGCTTTGATATTCATTTATGATTCAAACACGTCGTGCACCGTCAGTGGCGAACTCAACGAGTTCAGGGGAGCCGTAGCTATGGGGGATCATAGCACAATCCCCTAATTTAGCTGTGTTCCTTTTATTATCTATTGTATACGTTGTTGATGACCATTCACGAATTCCTACTATCTACACTAAAAGTGTGAAAGTGGATAGTATTATGTGGATAGTAAATTTATCTATAATCCTAACCCTAAAATTATAGACAGATTTTGTTCCATAAATCAAGGACGAAGATCGCGCTTAAAGTAGAGAAAAAAACACTCTAATATATAAATAGTTTGTATACTCATGAATATATTGTTGTAATTTGGAGACTATACTTATCCCTAAATCGTCCTACGTTGTAAATTAATATTAATATTAAAAAGTTATTAAAATTAACATGCTTCCTATTTTTGGGGCCTGGCTATACGCCGCTGAGATGCCGATAGTTACTGGTAGGATTGGTGGGGTTTCAACCCTATATGACTTTCAAAATTGGTACTTTGAGTTTCCAAAAACTTTTGAAATAGGGCTTAGCTGATTAAATAGCCCTTTAATTAATTACCTCATAATGACGTCACTACACGTCTAGTCTGACAGCACGTAAAAACTAGCTAAGTAGCGCTTGCTTCTAGTACACGCCTTGGCCTGCATGCATAATTACCTACCACGCATTTCTAGTGAAAGAGACAGTCATGCACTGCAAGCAATCAGTACATGTATTAGCTAGCACAGCACAGCTTTGTCTACTGCATACAAACACAACGTCGTTTGCGACAAACGGCTTGACTTACAATCTGCAAGCAAACGTACACAAACAGTGTGCCACATGTATGCATGCGCTTACGAACCAGCTCAATTAACTTAATCAACAGCGAAAGAACACTGACACATGCACGGTCTCGTCAAAACACTGTTCTTCATTACTGCACGTATATAAAGGCAGATTGTTGAAAGACTCCGTGTTTACTTCCAGATCGGTAATGCAGATTTTTTGTTGATGTTCCAGTCTTATCACAACTATAGTTATCATAGCAGCTGCTGACTCCAATTCCTAGAGCATAGTCATCCAAGCGGCAAACTCCTTTTTTCGAGTAGTCTCCAATGCATCCGATACGAGAAATTGTATGACGTTCTGCCACGTTGGGATTAGTGCCGTGGGCGCATCCATCCCCTACATTCAGTCCACACCACTGAGCATTGGCCGCAAAAGTGAAAGAGACGCCAAACGCAGCTGCAAGAGTTCGAAAGTTGTAATTCTCAGTAACAGTGACGCCAAAGTTGCTGGCAAATAGTCGAGAAAGTGGAATTCCAAGATTATGAGTGAACACAGCACAATTGGTGTGAGGTCCGTTGTAGCACACTTTCACTTTCTTTCCGTGGATACTAAGCCATCCTTTGTTTTTCATCGAACTTACTGCACTAACGTCTGCAGCAGTATCCGGGGCAACGAGTATGTTGTTATACCAGTATTGACTAGCCGGAGCCCACTCTGAACTGTTTCCATATGCTCGAGCAACGAGTGTCCAACCTCCACCACCTGAAGTCATATCACAATATGTCTGTATAACGCAAACACAAATAATTACTATATACATGCATATTCATTGAATATGTGCGCAGTAATATAAACACCAAATGCAACTGGTCGCGTATAATATGAATACCCGTGATAAATCATTCACATCTGGTATAACATGCATATAGATGGTATGCTCCCGAGGAGAGGTGACCGGTTGGTCATTCGAGCCCAAATAGGCGTAATCTTAGCTAAAGAGCCAAAACATTACAAAATTTTGAAACTTTACTTTTTAGTGAAGGAGAAAACTATAGGGTGCCCATAGTCATGTGGCCGCCTTTTGGCGTCACGGTTCTTCACACCTATCTATACGTTAATTGTTGAATTTACGGAAAAAACGCATTCGGCAGTTGTATTTGTTCTATGTATATGTGTTTGTATATGTATATTTATATGTGTTTGTATGGAACAATGAATTACCTTGAAAGTTGTTTTCCCCGTACTTTCGAATAGTAGGTAAGACTTAGAATGCTCGCTTCCTTGTAAACCAATGTCATACAGCTCTTTACAGCTACTTCCTGCTGTACTTGTGAGCCTAATAACACACAATTACTGTTAAATTAATATTGTATCTGTATATGACAAATACGATTACTTTATAAATTTCAAGTTTGAATTACCACCGCATACGATAAGATAACTGTTGTCAGAGGTCAAGAACGTTTGGCCTGTGTTCTTGGCAGTGCAACTTTCGCCTGTGTATGTTGGTATTTTCAAAATTTCATGGATCTTCAACCATCCAAGAGTTTGTTAATCAAGTAAGCATGACAGTTAAGAAAGTTGAGACTACGTACGTACATGGCATTCTCTTGCAAACAGAAAACATGGTCATGCCTGCACCGTCACGTAAAGACAAGCAACACACACACGCACGCACGCACGCACGCGCACACACACACACACACACACACACACACACACACACACATCAAAGATAAACTGGAATAATACACCTTTTACAGTCTGTTAGTTAGCACATTGGTAAAACAATTATCAATTAACACACACACACACACACACACACACACACACACACACACACACACACGCACGCACGCACGCACGCACGCATGCACACACACATACACACAGACACACACGCACACGCACGCACGCACGCACGCACGCACAAACACACACAAACCTCACCACACCATAAACACACGTACTTAACGCGACACAAAACGTATATTTAGCCCCTAAACTCGTACCCAGTTCTCCTCCTCGCGCACGCTCCACGTGTTTAAGCACGTGCTCTTTGTTCCAATAGCCAGGAGAAAGACTGGTAACATTATGTCACGTGAATTCACGTGGTAGGTTTCGGTGTGTTGATTGGTCAAAACTGTAACGCGAGGCGAAAAATTTTGTTACAAAGGCACGCGTAGAACAGGAGCATATAAAGAAGAACCTTCCCTCTATATTATTCTCCTGAGTAGAATGAATTGAGTAGCAATTACCTTCCCGATTAGACGGTTATTTACAATTGTTGTCGTCACGTAAGGTGCAAGATCAATAATGTTAATTGTCTGACCTCTACTGTGGACATCCTGACAATAACGTCTTCTCCAGCCAGAATTGACAGAGATGTCTCCAGCTGCTCAGTACGAATTGAATGGTAGCCAATAGACGACAGGAGCGCGTACAAGGTGCATTCGCTACTGCTAGGTAGTAAAACTACAATGTTCATGAAGCAAAGTTTTCACTCGTCGCAACTAAGACTATCTAATTAGTAAATCTAATTTCTGAACAATCCTTAAAATGAGCGTAAAGCTTTTGTGTTTTGTATTGGCGGGCGACAGTATAAAATTTAGCGTAGTACTCTTGTTAGACTAATTACTATATTATCAGTGCAGGTGGCAACAATTTACAGGACCGGCTTCTAATAAATGTTCACTTGACATAATATGTTACCAGTCCTTAGTGGAACAAAAGAACGTTCTAAAACACGTGGAGCGCGCGCAACGAGGAGGACTGAGTACGATTCTATTAACCCTCACTATCTACGCGGGTGTAGCATTATACGTTATCAACAGTTGTCTTTAAGTTGTACTTCAATTAAAATAGTAGTTGAAGAAGGCGCAAATGTTAATTGGATAAAATAACATTTAGTTACCTGCTGTGTCCACTGTTCTAGTTCTTTTACCTATAACACATATATTTATCACATTTATGTACGACTTGAAGAAGGACACCAATGTTTTTCCACGGTTTACCCTTATTAATAGTCCCTTGACAGGGTTGAAACAGCGATTCAAAAAATCCTCACTCATCTAGCCATAAGCAAATACCGTCATTCACAACTTGTTCAATGTAGTTCAACGTTGAACCTCTGGTCCAGCAATGCCTTGCGGTCCTGCCTCTCCTTTTGCTCCTGGTAACCCAATGGCGCCCTAATAGAAGTAATATGATTGCGAGTAGTGTGACTATTATCTTTAATAACGCACTTTTACTCCCTTTGGACCGTGCGGACCTGGCGTACCAACAGGACCTGCAGATCCCTAAATAAATTAGTTGTATAGCAAAACAACGAAGTTTTTTATGTAAAATCATACTGGAACGCCATCCAATCCAGCTATGCCCCTTGGCCCTGTTGGGCCTCTGTCTCCCTAATAGAACAGCGGACGTAAATATGCAGTATCTAGTTAATTTTTTATATATTGTATTCAACTACATAGTAAGATTTATCGTGCAGATAAATTACATAAATAATGTACAAAACTCAAACTAACTTCAATATGGTTGCAAAATACGAGTAATTGAGAATCATATCCTTGTGTGTGTGTGTGTGTGTGTGTGTGTGTGTGTGTGCGTGCGTGTGTGCGCGTGCGTTCGTACGTTTGTGTGTGAGTACGTGTGTGTACTTGTCCCATTTAGTATACGCAGCAGGGGCGGCGGAGCGAGTTGAAAGTTGAGGGGGCTGAAAGGGTAAACATTACAGAAAGCAGAAATTCTACAGCATAAAGTTGATAAAGTTGGGGGGGGCTCTAGCCCCCCCAGCCCCCCCGGCTCCGCCGCCCCTGCGCAGCAATTCATTCTGTGACATAAGTAGAGCACTAATGCATGTAAGAGAAATGTGGAAAATGAAACACAGAAAGCCAAACAATAATGTTATATTGACCTCATTCTTCTCGTTAGTCGAATTCACCCTTTTGAAGAGTAGTGTACATGCCTGTTTATACACCAAAAGCTGCAATATACAATTATACATACTTTTTGACCACTTGGTCCTGTTTCTCCTCTAGCGCCTCGAGGCCCAGAGGAACCCTGAAGAAAGAACGTAGATAAACATGCTGTTTTCCATATGTACGAGTTTGTCTTACTGCTAGTCCAGTCTTTCCAGGTAAACCTTGTGGGCCAGGTGGACCTGCAGGCCCAATTACACCTGAGGCTCCCTGTAAAACAATTAGTAGCAGCTAATGCATGGGTAGCAATGATTTGTAGCATTTCTAAATTCATATTAAGCTAGATCATTAACTAATTATCAAAGGCTAATCGAAAGACCAGCCCAAATGAGAAGTAATGTCTATAGAGATTGGATTTGCACGAGTGCCTCGACTGCTATATATTTGTGAGAGTTCAAGATTGTTTTACAAACGTTTCAAGCTACCATTATCTTGTGTCGTCTCATCATTCACTATTATTTTTAATTTTTAAAAATTTTTTTATTTAATTAGCTTTAGGTTTATATTTTATATTTTGAATAACCACCATACCGTTGGTCCAGTCTTTCCAGGGGGACCTTGTGGACCTGGTGAACCAGGAGGTCCAGTTAAGCCTGGAAGACCCTAGATAAATACAGAATGCCAATATTTCTAGATGGATGCTTTCATTAATTTACTGACTTGCTTGCCTGTAGAACCAACTGGACCCTCATCTCCTATCGTACCCTTTTGCAATAGACAACCGGTAAGTTTATAGTGATTACAAATTGTTTCATTGCGCGTGTCTGTTGATTTTTGCTTAAGTGCTTGTTTGTGTGTGTGTGTGTGTGTGTGTGTGTGTGTGTGTGTGTGTGTGTGTGTGTGTGTGTGTGTGTGTGTGTGTGTGTGTGTGTGTGTGTGTGTGTGTGTGTGTGTGTGTGTGGTGTGTGCTTGAGTGCGTGCGTGCATGTGTGTGTGAGGGTGCGTGTGAATGTTTGTGTGTATGTTTACTCAAGAGAAGGTACAACATGGATAACATGGATGATGATCATGATGATGATGGTGTATGTGTGTGCGTGCGTGCGTGCTTGCGTGCGTGCGTGTGTGTGTGTGTGTGTGAGTGTGTGTGTATGTTTGTGTGTATGTTTACTCAAGACAAAGCACAACATAAATAACATGGATGATGATGATGATGATGATGAAGATGATGATGATGATGATGATGATGATGAAGATGATGATGATGATGATGATGATGATGATGATGATGATGATGATGTGTGTGTGTGTGTGTGTGTGTGTGTGTGTGTGTGTGTGTGTGTGTGTGTGTGTGTGTGTGTGTGTGTGTGTGTGTGTGTGTGTGTGTGTGTGTGAAGGCTAAGCATGAATAACATAGGTGGTGTGTGTGTGTGCGCGTGCGTGCATGCGCGCGGCGTGTGTAGTTGTTGCTTCAACTTCTAAATAATGTTTCGAATAATTAGGCAAATATATACTGTACCAACCTTTGGTCCTGTGCTACCCAGTCCGCCTTGGGGACCTTGAAAACCGGTATGGCCCTACATGTTCAATAAAGATATTTAGTCTGCAAATGGCGGCGATTCTGATTAAGGTCCACTAATGTATATCTTTTATTAATTTTGCATATTGGGAATCATATTTTATATTTATGATATCTACTGTTCATGCAAATAATGTTGGTGCGATAAACAATCAAACAATGGTCTTCAGACACCGTTGCTTGAAGCAAGCAGATTACATGCAATAATATGTACTTGTCAGATACCAGATATTAAAAAGCGCAAGGTTTACAAATAATAAAAACAGAAATTAAATGTCTAGTCGGTACAGACATATCTCTCCGCTTCATTTTGATAAAGACTAGCAGAGAAACCCGGCAGAATCTCTGAGATGTGTAGTATAGTATATGTGTACCCTGAAAGAAGACACGGCAAAGCACAAGTCTAGAACCAAAATGGCTTACAAAGCTCAACAAATAGGCATTCACCTGGGTAAGACTATTATAGTATAGGATTGCCCATTGAATTTGACAAAACGGATCAATGTGTGGTCACACACACACACACACACACACACACACACACACACACACACACACACACACACACACACACACACACACACACACACACACACACATGGCAAATTGCAAATGGATAAGAAGCTCCCGTTAAACGTTCATGCCCCAGCCAGATGGCTGGGTTCTTTTGCACTAAGTAGGAGCTCTAGGCCTTGCTAAGCAATCTTCTGGAGTCTGGCCAGATGCTCGCAGGAGCACTGACTGCGGTGCCAACTGTGGTGTGGGCACCGAAAGTCCCACCCTGACCCCAGTGGTTGATGGACTTTGTCGCAGTAGAAGGCCTTTGCCACCCCAGTCGAAGACCAGGTACTCATTACCCGAGGCCCGGATTTCCGGGCCTCAAGTATAGTAGTCGTTCGACGATCCGACGACTCGGCGACCATATATATAGTTGGTTAGCAGAGATGCAAATGAAGCTATTTCGACCAATAGACGAGAAGTGGTGTCATTACTGACCAATAGACGAAAGTGATGTCATCATGAGGCTCCACCTCGCTTTCTTTGGTTGCTGCTAACGACAATTCGGCCATCGGGCGTCCCTCTTGTACATGGTGTTTACCCCTTTGCTTTAAGGGTTTAGCACATACATTTGTACAAGTATGTTTCCCCAACAACAACCAGGAGCGAGGTGTGTAGCTGTACCTGACTTGTAACATTGTGCTTGTTCCACAGTGTTTCTGCATAGTGGTTCTGCAGTCTGCCAGCTTGAATTTTGGGTGTGCGTGGCTGAGCGGCCGTGGTGTTGTTGCAAAGATCACTGGTGTC
Source organism: Corticium candelabrum (assembly GCF_963422355.1). Classification (NCBI taxonomy): domain Eukaryota; kingdom Metazoa; phylum Porifera; class Homoscleromorpha; order Homosclerophorida; family Plakinidae; genus Corticium; species Corticium candelabrum. Next base: position 7,070,522 of record NC_085091.1, on the reverse strand, counting down.
GTCTTCAACAGAAATTTGGCACTTGACAGGAATTTGCGAAGGGGAACGTGCATTGTCCATGACAGCGTCTGTTTGTCGGGCGAAGCGGCTCGGCTGACCTGTAAGTACGCTAGTGCGTCTCTATTCATTTTTGTTTTACGGTATCCAAATTCAGAACGAACAGACGCTTAGCTAATCTACGTGTGCACGTGCATGTTTTCCCACATTGGATGTTTTGTTTTGTCTCTGGGGTCACCACATTAGAAATCAAGCAATAATTGCCGTAATATTTAATTTTGAGTGATGATATTAATTTTTGGTAATTTAGTGATCTGGCTACGCGAGACTAAAACGTTAGTAAGTAACTTACCCGAATACCTGGTGGTCCGGGTACGCCAGGAACGCCCTGCATCAAGAATTCCAGTGCATGACTAGAGTTACGTAAACACTCACAATGACTCAACTGACTGGTTCTCCCTTCATTCCTGGGCATACAGTAGCTTCAGCGCTGGATTTTCCATCGCAACGAAAGATTGAAAGAGTACAGAGACAACACGCAAGTAGAAAACAGGGTAACTTCAACATGTCAGTGTTTCACGTCTGCTCAACACGATAGCGCAGCAAGCTGCCTGATGAAATGACAAGTGAGGAAGCAGAAATAACTCTCCGAGAGCAGCTCTACGCTTCCCAAGAGGAACTTCGTGAATACTTCGTCCCAACACCAAAGTGGCTGCCCAGTGCGTTGCCAGACAGTAAAGCTCCGCTGAGTCTGCGTAACAACCTGATACCAAATTCTCTACAACGCCCACGTGCCTTGTAACCTAAGCGTTTGTTAGTGTAGTATCTGGCTGTGTAGATTGTCCAGTGGCCGTGGTCATACTTGGCTTAGCAAACTCGAGTTTGCGCTAATTAATCATATAAACCTGCTGTGCTTTCATGCTCAAGGTAGGTGTGTTCTCACATGTTGAGCTTGAGCTTGTCCAGTTGCCTCTAATTAGTTAAAATAGGCTGTGTGAACTCTAGCAGGCTGCAACTGATTGTATCATGTACTCGAGCTACGCTACTTAATTTCAGCACAAGAATTGAAACGTCTTTCGACCTCTTTCTGTCTTCAAGTGCCTTCTCTAGGTGTATAGAGACCACATGCGCATGATAGAACAGCAGCAGTTGCCTGAATCTATGGATGCGACAACGTCTTTTACTACAGAATTCCGCAAGTCGTGCTACGGATTCGATTTGCTCAAGAAACAACTGCCAGACCAACACAAAGTAGGGGAATCGTACTTGATCCATAGCTGTGATACGCAATATGAATGAAGAAGCACTAGAAGTGCAAATCCTCGGCCAGTATGCACCTTGAAGGTAATTAGTCGCGCTATGACAGAATGGTTTAAACAATACCAATAACCGCCACGCACAGCAAAACTATAGAGCAAATACAAAACTCAGATTTTGGTTAGATAGGTACAAAAGAAGCAACACTGATTTTCAGTGAACAAACATGATTTCATGCACCTACAATGTTTTGAACTTTCAGAAGATGACATTATTTATGGGACAAGCATAATTTTACAATCTTTGCTCTCTAGACGCCTAGTTTTTTGTGCCATTTTTTCTAGGTGTCTGGTTGAGCCACTATGGGCGGTTTTAGGCGTGGCATAGGTAACCCCATAGCCAAAACAAAATTAGATGTGGGAAAACATGAACGTTACAAATGTAGCTAGATTAGGCGTTGTTTCTAGTGGTAACTCTCACGTACAACAAAAGAAACAGCTCCCCACCGATTTTCCAGCTGACAACAATCTAGACGTCTCGTTGTTTGTGCAGCTTCTCTAGACGTCGGTTATGTGTATAGCTTCTCTAGATGTCTGGTTGTTTGTGTAGCTTCTCTAGACATCTGGTTGTTGTCCTAATGGGGGAAAACATGCATGTTACAAATTTAGTTGTTTCAAAGTGCTGGAACAAGCCAAATGTTGCAAGTCGGAGAGCCTGGACGTTAGGCCGGCTCGCCTTACGTGATGAAGTGTAGCACTCGTCACTGTTAGTGCTTGCAGCAGCTACAGTTCTCAGACACAGCAGAAGAACAACTCTATCCTATTGCTATAACGCGTAGCTCTACTCAAGGCAGACTAAATAATCTAGCAAGTGTATGGTCTAAATAGACAACAGTCATGATGTCATACTAACGTGCTTTAACGCAGTACTAACGTAAACATACATCTAATTACTCGCGCTACATTTCTCCCTCTCTAGTAATGAAACGGGTCCTCACGTCTTCTAAGATGATTACGGCGAACAGGTAGATCGATCACAACACTTGGGTCAGTAATATCCAATGTTGTAATCTCCGGTTCTCATCCAGGCAGGCTGAACGAGTCGGCGACCAACCCGAATAACAGGCCGAGGTGCAGGTGGAACAATCGGTTGTACTGGAGGGACTGGAACAGGTTGAACATTAACCGCATTGCCGTCGGCTCTGACCAAGACTGCTTCCTCCTTGTCGATGTGATGATGAATGTCCACCTCGAGCAATGTAGACGACGGATGACGTTGATTATGAGAAGCTCGTCCGGTTGCATGGTTGTTTCTTGTAGAACCTTCTGGTGTCTGGTTCGGCATTCTTCGGTAACACGGACTCACTTTGTTGACATGAATTCGCTGAACACATCATCCTTTGGGTCGCCTGATAGAGACATTGGTGCTACCATGAACCTTTATAACCTTGAATGGTCCAGTGTATCGCCTAACAAGCTTTGGAGATAATCCCTTAGGTACTGCTGGGTTATACAGCCAAACATAATCATCTAACTTGTACACAGGACCACGGCTGCTGTCGTCATAGTTCCTTTTTTGTCTGTGTTGAGCTTGCATTATTTCATTGTCTGCAAATTCTCTTGTCATCTATAACTGTTTCTCAACTGCTTGATTAAAATCAGTTGTTGTTTGAGGTTGTGGAAGAGGATTCTGTAGCTCCACGTCTATAGGTAGACGAGTCTCTCTGCCAAACACGAGTCGGTGCGGTGTCTCTCCAGTGGACACATGTTTTGAAGTTCGATAGCCAAACAATACAAGAGGCAGCCACAGATCCCAGTCACGCTGGTTGTTGAAAACTGAAAACATACTTTGAGATGGCTTCCATGAGGGTCTTATTCATTCTTTCAACTAATCCATCACTCTGGGGATGGTAAGCAGTTATCCCAGTCTTCTTCATAACGAGTAATTGACGCAACTGCTTCATGACATTGCCCTCGAAATTTGCTCCCTGGTCGCTATGTATGACGACTGGAACTCCATATATAGAGACAATGTCTCGCATCAGAGTTCGGGCCACTGTTTCAGCTTTCTGTTCCGGTAGTGGAAAAGCCTCGACCCATTTAGTGAAATAGTCCACCACCACTAGGACATGTTTGTTGCCTGCTTTAGTACCAGGCAAAGGCCCAATAATGTCCAGCCCTATCATTTCCATAGGACCTCGTACAGGTACATTCTGTAGCATTCCTTTGGTCTTGGACATGGGCTTCCTTCGACTGCACATCTCGCAAGATTGCATGTATTCATATATATCCTTGCTATAGCCTGGCCACCAGCATGTGTCAGAAACACGACCTATCGTTCTATCGTCTCCAAAATGACCTGCATTGTCATGTAGCTGATCTAAAACCGGAGGAATTAGACAAGTTGGCAAAACAAGCAACTGCTTATCCTCTCCACCGTCAACAGTGGTGGCAGGGCAAAAACGATATAGAATGCCAGCATCGAGGGCCAGCTGGTGCCAAATCTTGCGATAAGCAATTAATTTGGGATGAGATCTCCATCGCCCTGCAGCGGAGGGACGTTCTGTGAATTGAGCCAACAATCGTGAAATTATTGGGTCCGTTGCTTGCATGTCACGCAATTCACGATACGACCAAGTAGGGGTCATTCCCACAGCACCTAAGACGTCCTGAACAGCTCCAACCACAGGCGCCATGACCTCTTCAAAGGAGTCATCAAGTGTCGCATGATGACTGGCCATGTTGACAGAAGGCGGTTGATGTCTGGACAATGCATCAGCATTGGTGTGTTGTTTGCCAGGTCGGTGGCAAATAGACCACTCATAATCGCTTAGGAGAAGTATCCAACGTGCCAAGCGATCCCTGGGCTCTCGAATGGACTTCAGCCATGTCAGTGGACAATGGTCAGTGATAAGTGTAAAGAGCCGTCCATACAGATATGGCCTGAAATTATTGACTGCCCAACTAAGGCCAGTGCCTCCATTTCGATGGTAGAATATTTTTTCTCACTCTTGTGTAGTACTCGATTAGCATAGGTAATCACTCTCTCTTTACCGTGTTGAATTTGGGAGAGAACTTCTCTCAGCCCTATATCACTTGCGTCTGTTGCCAGAATGAATTCGACCTCAAACTGAGGAAATGTCGAAATAGGAGCTGATACCAACTTTTGCTGAAGTGTGCAGAATTAATGGTGACTGTCCTCTGTCCAGACGAGGGGTTGTTCTGGCTTTGTTGCTGCAGCTGAAATAATGGCGCTGCTACAGATGAATATTCTGATATAAATGGACGGTAATAGCCAGCCAATCCCAGGAAGCTTCTCAAGGCGTCTTGTTATTTGTGCCAGTTCTCTAGCTAGACGTCGAATACCTTACACTGTACCGCATTTACGCAGCTATCCGTCTAACCGCAATTTTGTTTGTTATAATGAGGTGACCCCAAAGCCAAAACAGAACAACAATGTGGGAAAACATGCACGTCCACATGTATAGATTGTTAGTTATGCGTCTGTTCGCTCTGACTTTAGATACCGTAAAACAAAAATGAATAGAGACGCACTAGCGTAGTAACAGGTCAGCCGAGCCGCTTCGTCCGACAAACTGATGCTGTCATAGACATTGCACGTTCCCCTTCGCAAATTTCCGTCAAGCGCCAAATTTCTATTGAAGACGACACTAGTGATCTTGGCAACAACAACATGGCTGCTCAGCCACGCAACCAAAAATTCAAGCTGGCAGACTGCAGAACCACTATGCAGAAACACTGTGGAACAAGCAAAATGTTACAAGTCAGGTACAACTACACACTCTCGCTCCTGATTGTTGCTGGGGAAACATACACTTGCAAATGTAAACCATAGGTGATGTTTGTATGTGCTAAACCCTTAAAGCAAAGGACTAAACACCATGTACAGCACGGGCGTCCAATGGCCGAATTCTCGTTAGCAGTTACCAAACAAAAAAAGGTGGAGCCTCATGATGACACCACTTCTCGTCTATTGGTCGGAATAGCTTTATTTGCATCTGCGCTAACCAACTATATATACGGTCTTACGGTCATCAAACGACTGCTATACCCTTAGCCCGGAAATCCGGGTCTCAGGTAATAAACTGGAATGTTTTGACAAGCGCTAACACCAGCTAAACCCAGCGCAAACCCTACATTCGGAAGAGCTAGGCTAGCTTTGCTCTAACCCACATTCCTGTCGTAAACTGACCTGATGTATTCTAATTGATTATGCTAAGCAGTAGCAAACCAGCTCTAAACCAAACTCTCTGTTCGCGTTGGCTTTGCGCTCGGAAGTGACTAATGAAGCAGCTGTATTTGTTTATCACAACCAGATGTTAAGTTATATTCTATGAACTGTACATTCTAGAGGTCATATTACAATACAATGATGTTAGGTAACGGTAGAGAAAGTCGCAGGCTATCAAGACAAAGCAGAACGAGAAGAGGAGTCAGAAATATCAAGCAACTACTTCCGAAACAAGAGCAGCTGTGAGTTGATGTCAAGGCAGCGGACCATTTAGTAACCTTGCTAATTGGCTACTTCCTCTATTAGCAGCATTCTTGTTGTAAGATCAAACCTTCTTAATAAGCTAAGACCCTAACGACTCTTGATATGCAAAAGCCTTATCAAACGGCCTGTGTAATACATACGCCATCGTTACCCTAACTATAGGAAATCTGGGAACTTGCGGTTTTGAATGATACCAAGGTCGTCACTGTCTGCCCTATTGCGCAGAAGTTATTGCTGATTTTCAAAGCGCAAATTCAACGCGAACAGAGAGTAGTGCGAACACAGCCTGTGAGTGCGGAGAGCTGGTGTGGTGCATGAAACGTACATGATGATTATCATTACTTTCTGTAATGGCGAGCGTCGATCTAGACGGTATTTCTACCAATGAAACGGTTGACGTCAATCGCAAATGTCGTATTTACTCTGTACTGCATGTCTAGTCCTTATTAATTAGGTTGAACGTCGAAAATCTGCGATATCTTTACTGTCGCTTGGACTTTCGCGATGATCTTGAATGGCTCGAGAAACCGTACGGCTTGTACAGCTCCTATTTTGTTCACCGGATACAATTTGGTTTACGTGTTCTGAACCTGTCGTAGCAGCCCCTATTTTATTCACAACCCTTATTTTCTTTACAGCCTTACTCCGTCTGAACAAAGTACAGTTTCGGGAATAATGGAGTCCCCGTAACAGCGGGAGACTACTTGTTTATAGCGACTAATTGGTTTCGGCTTTCCTACGTCTCAAAAATCGGCACACTCTACTGGCATTTAGTATTTTATACTTACCACTTAAGTAGGAAAGTCTAATTTGCAATAGAAAACCATATTTATTTGTTTAATATTTATAATATATTTAATAAATAAAACCATATTTAATAGCAAATGCTATGTGTGCAACACATTTCAATCAAAGCAAAAACAAGAAACAATGCAAGCCCATCCTATTCCAGACCGCCCATGGAAACGAGTCGGAGCAGATCTAGTTAGAACAGCGGACGTAAATATACAAATCTAGTTAATTATTTCATAAAAATAAAACAACAGAAAATTTATGTAGTAGCGAAAAAAAATATGATAGCCATTATGATGTCCTTCGCATCGGTGTCATGCAGCCACAACAGTAGAGTCCCCCGATTTGAGACGTAGGAGATGAGGCGATAAGATGCATGCGATGAAAATATGAGATTGCATCAATACGAGATTACCAAGACTGCACGCGAAAAGGATTATATAGTTATATTTAATCTAATACAGAGAATCTAGTTTTTAAATATTTTTTCTCGTGTTTTTGTGTGATTGCATCAAGGCTGCGTGCTTGAGCTCCACAAAATCAATTGAAGTGCCTACTCTCCCATTTTCCTAAATGTAGACAACACATGCAGTATGTAGTCTTTGGTAGCCGGTTGGAGAGTTACAGAATGTCGTATATATGTATCTTGTACGCGTTGGACACTCGCTGCAACTCACTCTATTTCTATAGTATACAATTGATTGAGTTTTCGAGACACATCTAGATAGGTACTTCGTGTAATTGCCTCTTGGGAAATTCACTTACACGTGTAGAACACTTAGTAGACTCAGCGGGGCTTCCATTCGTACGCGTGTCTCAGGAGATCACATTTCCAGCACACAAGCAGCTGTTTGCTTTTACTTTCCGTCACTTGCCAAACCACGTTGGCAACTGTGGTGACGAAGTATACGGAACGACGTTTGTTGTTTAGGAAAAATTGATACACAATTAAAACTTCGAAATCGTCAACTTACTACAATTAATAAAGTAGTAGACTGTGCGCTTTCACTGGCACATACTAGATGTAGTACACGGTACCGGTACCGTATACAATGGTGGGTGTGGTACTCAATAGCAGGTCACCTTCTCATTTGCATGACGTCACACAACCTATCAAGTAAACAGACATGCACGTCCATCGTGAACGTCAATGCACGGCCATTTAATTTTTACTTTTGAAATTTTTACATTTTGGTATTTCAATTTTCAATTCTTATTTAATTTTTATTTTTTTTTTTAAATTTTAAATTTTAAATTTTAAATTATTAAATTTTTACTTGCATTCTTATTTACAATGTTTGTGTTTTTTTATTAATTTTAACTTTTAATTTTTAATTTTTAGTATTTGCTCGCCTTTTTATTTCTTTGTAAAATTGTTTTTCATCTTTTGATGTTTGATTCTTGTGATCTTTAGATTTATTTTTAAAGTTCCATTTTTAGGCACCTATGTGCTCAAAACTAGAAACTTGAACGTGCAGTTCGCTTATTTAATTTCTAACATTTCAATTTCTAACATTCCTCTCTTTTTTGCGACTTAATTTCACGTTATTGTTTAAGGAAAGTTGTATGAAGCAGTACAGCTTATTAGACATTTCTAGATGAAAGTAGAATGACGACGGTTCTTGTAAGCTAACAGGAAATGCACTCCGATTACCTGACAGCTGATGGCAAGACTCCACCTTACAACTACGAGGCTTATTAATCAATCAATAATTGTACTCCTCAATCTAATCCCAGCGGTATGCCTAGCTCTACTCATATTGCATGCCTAGATAACTAATCTAAATCAACAATAAGCTTAGTCTTCAAATTGATGCAAGAAGTAGATCAAGGTGTCTGTGCACTGCAGTCTCACAAGTTGGTTTACCATACGCACTACAGCTGCTAATTGAGTGAAACGTGTGGCCACGATACATACACCTTCTAAAAGTTTCAATGTATAGCTGCCCTCTACAACTCATTTTCAGGTAAATGATGTAACAATAAGCACGATTAAACGGCAATTCCACAGTCTACACACACACACACACACACACACACACACACACACACACACACACACACACACACACACACACACACACATGGGTGCGCACACACATTATATAATCTGTAAGTACAACAGCAATGAACAAAGAGTAGCCTTGCACGGATGTTGACACTTTACGCCTACGAGTCCGGTCAAGTTCAGATTAGGTCCAAACTGTACAATCTTCTGGATGTAAATAGCAGGTGTTATGCTGCTAGTAAGTAGTTACTACAGACCTACACCGATCTAGTCGCCAAAATGTCTAGCAGCCGTCCGGTTCCCATTAAGTTTAATTAATTGAAGATGTCAATTGCAATTGACACAGGCCCACCACTTACACGACTCAGAGTAGTGCAATTCCATAAACATGACAATAAACATTGACATAAAGCAGCAGAATTATGATAGCAGCACGTTCTCTAAAACATTATTAAGATTTAACTTATCGTTCCTGTCAAGGCTATATGCATGCTCTTTACTCATCGACTGAGTTCATTGCTTGTGGTAATAGGCGGAGATTTGCTCTTGTTTTGACCGTTTCTCTAGACGACGACACAATGATGCACCGATTAGTCTAGTAGATAGAGCGTCAAAACCACGCCCTCGACAACACATGACTTATGTCACACTAGTTCAGAACAAAGAAACACGTACCAGCTAGCGCTGCAGAGTAGTCGTAACTCAAACTTCAGAGAGGCGATATGAACGAGGAATCATTTTTCGTTTTCTCAATTTTCCTGTTTGCCGCAGTCAACCAGATATATTCTGAAACATCGAGTCCCTCTTTGTAAAACGCGATAGATTAACTAACGTTATACAATAGTCGTCACCTCTAGCTCTGATCTGTGTCTATAGTCATGTAGCTGCACCAAGAAACCTTATACCAGGCGAGACGTTTGTTGTCTACGTTCACACTGAGGCCACCAACCTCTCAAGTACTCAGTCGATATCTGTAAGTCTACATCATTCTGCTGGGATAACCCTTGTGGATGGAGGCACACGATTGATAAAATCAGGTAATAAACAATTGCTCTGCACAGAGACAGTCACTGTAAATTTATTTGTCGTTGTCTAGGTTCGTCCAACAAATTCGTTTTGATGGTATGTCTCTAGAATCTGAATCATTGTCAACTTCATGTTTTGCAGTTACTACCGATTTGTGTAGACACCACTGAATGCTGATCCTGCAGTTACCAGCTACTACATTTTCGTCAACAAAGTGACCGGGACAGAGAATTCGCAAAACAAAAGCATACCAGTTACAGTCCAAGGAAAGACCAAAATCATCTTGATTCAAACTGACAAGCCCGTTTACAAACCGGGAGAAACAGGTAGAAATTGCAATGTCATTTGATTAAACAATGTCAATTTCTACGTTCTAATTCTAGTAATGGGGAGAGCAGTCGTTCTTAATCGTCAAACAAAATCTGCTACTGGAGCTGTTTCAGTTACACTACAGGTCCATACCGTATGATGTTCTACTAAAATTATTAATTGTTAAATTCAGTATTTTTTAGAATCCCCTCTCGTACATGATGGGTCGCTATTCAAATGTCACGCTTGATTACGGTTCGTTTCAGATTTCCATTTGCGAAAATATAGCAGCACAATGCATTTTTCTATGCTACGCATACCAATATCTACTTCATCGTCCTTTTAGGTGTTGCAAAGTTCGAGTTTCCTATATCATCAGAACCTGTTCTTGGAACACATCGAGTGTGTGCTACCTATGAGGTAACTGATTGAAATTCTTTAATAACTATGGTAATTTACAATAATAATTTATTTTTAAAAAATAAAACAGGGTTTGCCAAAAGGGCAACGATCATGTTTTGAGTTTGAAGTTCAGCGCTATGGTAAGTCACATTTGCATCACATTATACCCATGTTAGTATTTAATTGCATTTATTTAAGTTCTTCCCAAATTCTCATGTACCATCACTCCTACTGATGAGGCCCTCTCCTGCTCCCCAAAATCTGTCTGCTTTTCGGTATCAGCAAAGTTAGTCTCTGTGGCCATTGTGTGCATAAAAAATTTGTTTGTATGTTTAATATCGACGTCTTAGATATACGTATGGGCAAAGAGTTCAGGGAACTCTATCAGCGTCAGCGGTGCTTAGTCGCAAGGCATGGCGATGCCATCGCAGAGAGATCGAGCTGAAGAAGGTGAGGCTACTTACAACAGCATGTGGATTATCTATACACTATAAGGGCTCATTAGAGTCATATCAGTTTATTTTTTTTCTAATAAAATGGCATGACTTATAAACAAATGCACTTAAACCATAAGACCGTGTTCATACGTAGTTGACATTTTCATCCATTAGCATTTGCGTTACGCTGTTCACACCTACTACATTTACGTCATTTCCATAATGGTAAAGTGAATGTCAATGATAAAGTTTACGTCACCTCCTATCCTTATTTCACTTTACCATTTACCATTGTTTACACATTACGCCAGTCACCCATCCACACGTAAACAGCTTCCTAGACGTACTGCTTGGCTTTCACTAGTTGTAGACTAAATAGCGTGTCCAAACCGATAATTCAGCACGCAAAAGGCACCTGACAATGAGCAGACGGCAGTCGGCAGTAGACACCTCCAAATATTGACTTCCAACAGGACGGTAGGTGTGAAATAACTAGCTCTTTGGACAGAAGCATAACATAAACAGGGCAATGACCAGGGTCTTCTTTTTACGATCTAACGCCATGTCATGTGTGCGTGTAGTCGAATGGCGGAAACGAAACTCGTATGTGCATACCACGTGAGAAAGAATACGCTTGCTACTTGCGTAATTGTGTATGAACAAGGGTTCAAGTTACCATCGATTTTCACTTTACGGTAATGCTAATGCTAATAGAATGTCAACTAAATGTGAACACGGCCTTAATCTCTAGCATGCAGATTGTGAAGTTTATTAGTTAAACACGTAATGTAATTGTGGAGCCCTAGTAAATAGTACAACTGCAAAGATAAAGGTAGTCAGTACTTCCAGCTCACACCTTTCTTACAGAAAACAACAAGCATACAGAAGTCATGTTAAAACGATTACCTCACACGCTTATGACAACTCAGTTATGCAATTGATTCAAAGTTATGATTATCTATACTTTTTATCTAAAGATTTACGCAACTACTGACTACAGACATAAAGAAAGGTTTAACCAACCGCATTACTTGTTAAAATGCGGGGCAAATAGATGCCTTCATTATTTTACGTTATTAATTGGCGTTACATCAATTGCAGATTTCTGGAACAACTTCTATGTGCCTTCGCGTCTGCTCTAACTATTATTTCTGTGACGGAGACGTAGTAATCGATGTCAACGTGACTGATTCCTCGTCTCAAACAACCGTCCATTGCAAAGGAAAGACCAGTGTTCCTGTCAGAATTAATGTCCATCAACTCACAATTATTGATGATGACGACAGTTTCCATGCTTGTCATGCTACAGTTGTAAAGGTAAAAACATATGGTACATCATTAAAAATTTCTATTAGTCAATCGATCCATTACTTTTAGGTTGCTGCTTCAACTTTGTCTGGAAATCCGAAAGCTGCAAATATTAGCCTAGATGTCAGCACGTATGCAAAGAACAAAGCATCGTGCATGGCAACCAGACCACGGTCATTACAAAGTCAATACCAAGTTACTGACCACAGAGGAATAGCGACATTCTCTGTTTGTATGCCTTGCAACGCGCTGAGAGCCATCTTTCGTGTAAGATATATTCTGACTTAATTTCAAGGTGCTAATCTTTTAATCAAATATGCTTATGTAGGCGTCCGTAGTGTCCTACCAAGCGAGTCAGTTTCCTACCGCATACAGCTTTCGAAGATTAATATATTCTCCAGAAAGAATTGTTTTATCTAGCAAGAAACAGAAACTGCTGGTAACTTGACATAAAATACTTCACTGTAATTCAGACATACAAACTTGATAATTTGAAATTTCTTGCAGATTGGTGAAACAGCAAATATTACTGCTTCATTTTCTAATGCAGCAGTAGCGGATTATTACGTAAAATCAACAAATATACCGCAATTGATATTTTTTCAAATCATTTTTGCCTAAAGGTTGTTGACGGTGGACAGATTATTGACAACGGCCGTTGCTCACCAAACAGCGACAGAAAAGCTCGCAAAAGGCACAAACAGTTGTGCAAAATGGGTAGAGTTAGAAGAACTTGCTATATCTCATTTGTTGTCACGTCATCAATGGCTCCCAAGTTTACTTTGATTGTTAGTCAGAAAACACTCGGTGCTTCACGCATTGAGTTTGAAGTCATTCAGAGTCACAGTACTGACTCTTCGGTACATTAAAATATTTCTTTTAATTTTTCTGTAATTTATGAGCGCCCTATTTGCAGATATCGCTAGAATTCCAGCATAAACAAGTAAAGCCTGGAGAGAAAACTAATCTGCTGATTAAAGCACCACCAATGTCATACGTGGGCGTGGTAGCAGTAGATCAAAGCGTGTACATTCAACAGAATAAAAATCAACTAACCCCTTCCAAAGTTAGTGCAGTCATTGTATCTGCTAGCACGACATATAAGTCTTGCTTTATCTAAATTGCAATTTGCTCACTTATTTCAGTTGTATCAAGAATTAGACATGTTTGATGAGCACAAGCAATTCCCCGTTGAGTCATACGTGTGTGGTTGGGACGTGTACTGGGAATGTTCTTGTGTGTGTTACGGACAATACCCAAAAACAATGGATCAAACCGATACTGCCAAAAGATGCTGTCCTCGAAACTGCAGTGCATTGCGCTACTCCAAGAAATATTGCTCTTATCACAAAGCAAGCAGCTATTTTACGGTACTCTAACAATATTGCGCTTGTCTTCAAAGTTTTATCGTATTGTTTACGAACAGTCATCTGGAATTCAACTATCTGATCGTGAAACGGAACCTCCAAAGACTTGCCAGAAACCAAATCCTCCACCTAAGCCTGACGTTACCTACAACTGTTGTTATAATTGGTGTAAGAAAATATAAATCACAGGCTGTAAATAGCGTAATGCTGTTTCGTTGCCAATGACAGCCGATTACGTTGTTGCTGCTCTAGCAACTCCATCTGCTGTGAACACAATTGAGACCGGTAGTGAAAGCGATAATGTGGTAAGTCCGTCTCGTGTGCGAACACACTTTCCTGAAACTTGGTTGTGGTTTGACCGAAAAAATAGGTATTCTATTTTTTCATGTACACATAATCGTAAATATACAGAGATATGTTTTAGAAACAGCACACTAAATGAAGAAGTTGTTGTTCCCGATACGATCACGTCTTGGGTAGCAGATGCCTTTGCTGTATCTCCGTTACACTCGATGTCCATCGCAAGACCAGCGACTCTGACAGTCTTCAAGCCATTCTTCGTCACTATCAATCTGCCCTATTCGGTCATAAGGGGAGAGCTAGTAGAGATTACGCTCACCGTCTACAACTATCTTCAAACCATGCTAACCGTAAGTGTAAGTGCATGTTGTTTAGAAACGACACAATACAACAATTCACTTGTCCAGGCCTCTGTGGACGTACATGTAGATATCAATGACGCACGACTAGTGCTAGGAAAGCGAGACAAAACTCCGTTGAATCAGCGAACAAGGACACTTGACGTTGTGCCAGGAAACGGAGAAGTGATATCATATTTTCTTTTGCCGCTGAGAAATGGCCATCTGCCAATAACAGCAACAGCCAGATCGACGTTAGGAGCTGACAGCCTGATAAGAAACCTACTTGTCGAAGTGAGGAACTAAGTTGTGTAGTAAATCAAAAAAAGAAAATCTGAGGTTTTCTTTACGTAGCCTGAAGGCGTTAAAGAAGAGTATAGCCAGTCATCACTTTTGTGTTTGCAAGGTAAATTGTTATTCCTGTGCACCATACATTTATACACACACACACACACACACACACACACACACACACACACACACACACACACACACACACACACACACACACATATGTATATAATTAGAAATTGTCGTCGTTTAGATAATGATGATGATAATTCCACATCTAAACTTCGTTCTGACGATAACAATCATCGTATCACATACGTCTTCAACGCATCACTACCACCCGAGTTTGTTCCCGACTCAGAGAGAGCATTTATCTCTATAACAGGTCAACTAAAGGAGGCATTAAGAAAAAGCAATTTTGTACGTAAATTGAAAGAACGTTGTGTGTAGGAAATTACATGGGATCGACAATCGACGGTTTGGAAAATTTGCTGCGATTACCAACCGGCTGTGGAGAACAGAACATGCTCAATTTTGCTCCTGCCGTCTACATCGCACGGTACCTCGACACAGTCGGCAAACTCGATAATGCAACCCGAAAGAAAGCACTTCGCTTCATGCAAACAGGCAATAGAAAACACAAGAACTAGGATAGAAAACCATTATCACTGTTGTTATGCATTTAGGATATCAGAGAGAAATGACCTATCAACGAGAAGATGGATCCTACAGCGCTTTTGGAAACAGAGATCGCTGCGGCAGCATGTGGTATTTCTATTTATGTGTAAACTGGAAATTTTGGTGTCTATAGTTTGTGCATAACTTTAGGTTGACGGCTTTTGTATTGAGATCATTCGGTCAAGCAGACGGTGTACTTGGAATGTCAATCGATGAAAGAGTTCAGAACGAGGCTGTTCAATTTGTCAAAAAACACCAAAACGCAGATGGCTCCTTTCCTTCTATTTGCAGTCCAATAGACAAAGAAATGCAAGGATGCAGCGGTGGTCGCTGCTCGCTGACAGCTTACGTCACATTAGCTCTACTGGAAGCAGGAATATCTCCAAAAGTTAACAAAATTTTTGTATACAAAGTAACGAGACAGCATCAATTAGATAATCCATTCTGTATAGGACGAAAGTATCAAATTGGCTCTTGATTATCTATCAAACAGATGCATAGCCAAGGGCTGTAGCAGCCCGTACAATCTCGCTCTAATTGCTTTCACACTGTCTAGAGCTGACAAAGAAACAGAGAATGCTTTCAAGGCTCTTAGAAAATGTGCCGTTATAGAAGGTAATCACACTCACTGGCAGTATTCGAATGAAAGAAAATGCCGCAACACACGGCCGTGGTCTTATTACTGCCGGACACGTTCGTGTGACGTCGAAACTACCGCCTACGCATTATTGGCATTTACTAATCGAGGAAACATTGCTTACAGCTTCCCAATAGTCCGTTGGTTGATCGAACAACGTAATCTTCGAGGAGGATTCAAGTCTACTCAGGTATTGAATAAAGAAAATTGGTAATGGAGATTCGGTCTTAAATTGAAAATTATTTTTTCTATTTGTAGGACACAGTAGTTGCTCTTCACGCTCTCTCTGAGTACGCTAAATTGACCAAGTCTGATGGGCGTGTCGTTGCGGAGGTATCAATAAATGCTAATCAAACCACACAGACGGTATCACTTGACTCGTCAAATGCTATGCTAGTGCAAACAATCACAGTTAGTCATGCATTGTCTAAACCATGCACATAGTTAACAGCATATTGTTTTTTAGCTGCCAAGCCTGCCAACACTGGTTAATGTTAACGCAAATGGCAAAGGTTGCATTTTGGCAGCGGTTGGTGTAAAGTACAATGTTCCCAAACCTGACAAGACTAGAGCCTTTCAGGTTTTTGCCAAAAGTCTATTACAGAGAGATTCATGCAAGTATTTGGTAAGGGTTTGCAACAGGTAGGGCATCTAGAACTGTTCCAAACAACACCGGCTGTCTACATCTTACTTGCCTTGCAGATGGCTTCAAACGAATCCGGAAACTTCAAATATGGCCATAACTGAAATCACTTTCTTTTCAGGTTTTCAACCTATTCAAAGTGAATTGAAGCAGGTCTCTTCTTCTTCAGAAAGTTTTAGATATTTTGGCTGCATTAATTTTAACGAAATGTTTCCAGCTTGAACAAAGTAACCGTTGTAACATCAAGAGAACCGATTTCAAAGGTCGCGCTCTCAGCGTATACTTCGAAGAGGTTTCTTATTAGAAACATGAGACATGGCAAATGACATGATGGTCTTGTTTCTATTGCAGGTTACACAAACACGTTGTTGCTTTGATGTAACAATGAAAAGGGCTTCGGTTGTGGAAGATCTTCAAGGCGTTCCTGTCATTACATACAACTACTATGAGCCTGACGAGAGAGGAGGAACAATGCTGTATCCTCACCGAGAATGCCCCTGAAGGAAAAACGTTCTCTTGTTGAACTCACTGTGTCTGTCGCTTGTGCAAGAACTGTGACGTTTTGTTCGAAAGAGATACTAAATCTCAATTATTGAAAAATAAATACAAAAATTGCTGCTTTGCAATATTAGTGAAGGTTTCTCGACATCTATTGGACCTGTTTGTGGTATGCGTCTTCTAACTTGGTTGATAGTGCTACGCATCAAGTTGGCTTAAGTATTATACAGCCCATTTGCGTTCCCTGTACAGTTGTGTGTGTGTGTGTGTGTGTGTGTGTGTGTGTGTGTGTGTGTGTGTGTGTGTGTGTGTGTGTGTGTGTGTGTGTGTGTGTGTGTGTGTGTGTGTGTGTGTGTGTGTGTGTGTGTGTGTGTGTGTGTGTGTCTGTGTGTGTGTCTGTGTGTCTGTGTGTGTGTTTGTGTGTGTGTGTGTTTGTGTGTGTGTGTGTGTGTGTGTGTGTGTGTGTGTGTGTGTGTGTGTGTGTCTGTGTGTGTGTGTGTGTGTGTGTGTGTGTGTGTGTGTGTGTGTGTGTGTGTGTGTGTGTGTCTATGTGTTTAAAAGTATGTGTGTATCTGTGAGTGTGTGTGTGTGTGTGTGTGTGTGTGTGTGTGTGTGTGTGTGTGTGTGTGTGTGTGTGTGTGTGTGTGTGTGTGTGTGTGTGTGTGTGTGTGTGTGTGTGTGTGTGTGTGTGTGTGTGTGTGTGTGTGTAGATATTAACTGTTTCATTTGTTATTGTGCCAATACACAGTTGAGTTTTTCTATAGACATTAGAGAAAATGTGAAGTAACTGTGTTCTGCTTCTTTGTGAAGTAATGAAATATTTTGACATAAAATGTAAATGTACAAACCAAGAAGAATGACATCTGCCTGTTTTGATGATTTAAACTATATGATTTGTACTTGTCATTTTGTTGTTCTTTGTTTCTTCGTTTGTTGTAATATGTATCTTTTAGAGACTAGTCTTTCATACTCAGACCGTAACCCCGCA
Source organism: Corticium candelabrum (assembly GCF_963422355.1). Taxonomy (NCBI): domain Eukaryota; kingdom Metazoa; phylum Porifera; class Homoscleromorpha; order Homosclerophorida; family Plakinidae; genus Corticium; species Corticium candelabrum. The sequence goes on along the minus strand of NC_085091.1, from coordinate 7,052,731 downwards.
CTCCCGCAGCACTGGTAAACAGACTGGGTTCAGAAGTGTAAACCACTGTATCTGTAAATTGCTTCTGCACTTTTGCAAAGAGCATTTACTTTATTAGCTTTAGCTCATTCACAATTTAGTACACTTTTGAGCTAGTTTATTAATTTGATTCCTTATTCCAAACCTTACTTGTCTGTACTGGCAAAGACAACGAGTAGACAACACAAAAAAGAGTGGCTTGGGCAAGGCTAAACCGTGAAGAATGGAGCGATGTTGTTAGTAACGGGACGGAATATGCAGTATGATAGAGTCAACTTTCTCATTACTGTCAATAGAACTAAAAATGGCTACACTGTAGCAAATCCTGAGCAACATTTCTTACTGTGACTGAAGCGGGCTTAACTTGAACTGTACCAGAAGTGTTAATTAATCACCATCGCGCTAGTGCATGCACGTCACATTCGCATAATCGGCTAATTGAATAAACAAACCCAGTATATCTATTTCAGGGCACATTAGAGTTTTATTTCGGATTATCGGTAGGAATGTAGGCAAAATCTGACTCAACCGTTCGTCTCGGACAGGAGAGCTCGACCTGTCTGCCGCGTTTGGCGAAGATTCGAGAACACCGTTGTGTCGTTACTCGTTACAGACACGTGGACAGACGAACAGAATCGGGGGTTCGGCGTATTATAGTATAGGATACCACATAGACAGGTTCATCAGACTAATGAAGTACTATTCACCATACAATCATATACGTATAACCAACAAATATATTTAATTGCTACAATACTTCTATTAGCTAATAATTAATCTCTATAGTATATACTTTAGAGTTTTCACATTTCGGAGTCGTTGTCGAGTGACAATATTGAATTGCGTGGACGGTAGCCAGTATCATCTAAAGCAGCTTGAATGGCCCGTACATAAGTGCTGGCAGTCTTACCAGGTAGATAATGTTGATGAAAAGTGTCCGCAAAAGGTGAAATCAAAGAAGACGGGAGTACTTCAGTTACGCTTGAATGTTTCCCCAACCATTGAATTGAAACGTTAAAAATACCATAGTTGAGCGGTGCGTCATCTCTTTCAAAAGACAAAATTTTTGCAGGCCACCATGGACGGTCTACCATCTTGGCCCAAACAATGTCGTTGATTCTGAAGCGATATGATTGACAATCCGTTTCTCTACAACTTTTAGTAGAGTGATGCCTTTGCCTTGTACTACAATTTGCATATTTTTTAGTGCTAGCTTCTCGTTTCGAGACCCAGAGAGCTTCGAACAGAGCTTCCTCTTCTTCACTTGTAGTGATAGCGTGAGAATGAGTACGTCGCTGTTTTCTTCTTTGAGAATGTAGATCGTACTTCTTTCCACGTTTTCTCTTTTTGTTTGATTTTCTTGATTTCGAAATTGTTTGTCTGTTTATTTTGTGCTCATTCTGCAAACGATCAGACGTGATCGCAAGTTGTAAAAATGGCTCGTCGAAATGTGAAAAGTTCAGTATGTTTGTTTGCAAAGACTTCAATTGTGTGCTATTTGATGCTTGACGCTCCTGAGTGACACTAACTTGAACGTCTGTGGTGTATATTTCTCCATCTGAACTGTCTGTTGGAGTGACAACAAACAATGACTCTGCTACTGTTTCAATGTTCACTTTCGGTGAAGTAAATTGTTCACTTTGGGGATGGTCAGTCTTTTCTGTTTCTTCACCGTTTTCGAGTCGTTGAGGGCTTGCGACTTGTCGAACGTAGTGGCAATTAGGAATAACATTAGAGTCCTCTTCTGCTAACGACAAAGGTACATCTACCATTGCCATTGACTTCATCTGAGGAGAGGTAGCAGAATGAGAAATATCTGGAGAGGTATGGAATGGTGAATTGGTTTTTGCATGAAAAAATAGCTGGTTTCCATCTCCGTGAACAGACCGCATCACTTCCGTAGGTTTCATTATCATTTCATTTGCATCAGCCGATTTTAGCAGATTTCCTGAACCATTTTGTGTGGACACCTTCACGCTAGGGAATGGCAAACCTCCGCCTTCTGTCTGCTTGATGAAATGATTATCGTACGACCGAAACCGTTTGCTCTGTGCTTCTTGCAGTTTTGCTATCTTCCCCTTTCTTGGTCGCCCAAGTTTCTGTTTCCGCAGCTTTGTAATCGACTTTTGCTTCGCTCCGGTATTTCTACTTTTTGAATGCAAGCCGCAAGTGGTACCTTTTGCGGCATTCTTTGTTGCAACTGGTTCTGCACTGTAATCGCTGCTATCTATAGCACTAGAATAGAAAGTATTTCTTGTTGCGCCGTTTTCATCGCTAATCAAAGAATTCCTACAAAAGCAAAGTACGAGATAAGGAGTAATAACTGGCGAAAATGAAAACAGCTAGAAGCACTCACAGAGACTAGGATTTAAAAAAATTATCAGGACATTTAACAGTTTGAATTTGAAAATGTCAAAATATATTAGTTTAGACTGCAGTTTTATACAACAGGGTTAATAGTTATATGAGTAGACGAAAATATGGAATGACTCTATCGAGTTTCACAAAGTATTACTTCCTGCCAGGTCTGCTTTGGTCTCTGAGATAATAATATTTGCTCTCAGTAGTGACGTCCCTGGGATCAAAGTAAACAAACGAGATCGTCTTCACACATCATCACGTTACCAGGATAGTGAAGACGATATGACATGCACGCCCACACCAGCTACAGACGAATACAAAGTCAAATACAGCTCCTGTTGCTGCATGCGGACGCTGATTTGTTGGTCGTTGTCTCCTTAATAACTTTGTTGCAGTAATGATTATGTAGCAAATTATTGGGGAAAAAATAAAAGACGACAAGGAATACTGCCTTCAAGTCTTGTATAACAAGTTGGTTAAGGGTTGTCTACAGAGCTCTTAATTAGAGGTATAGAACTTCAAGTTGTTCTGACGAAATAGTAAAGCAAATGGTTTCCGATGGTATGTGTGAATTAACTAAGCCAATAGCCTTTGTTTACGTGATTTTCATAGACGTCATTGTTTGTAAAAAGCAAATACTTGAGACCATGCAAAGTAATATTCTCACTTGTAGACAGTGATGTAGAATTTTAGGAGATGCGTGATTGCTATGTTATCTGCTTGTTTTACTGTTGCTCTAGCAACGGTGTCTTATGATGCCACTGTAAATTTACATTTAAATTTAAATGTACAGTACATTTAAAGCAAACTCTGGTTTAATTAATAAATTAGAGATAAGATAAAGACAACACTACTTATTAAAATTCCTTCATTCAGTACAGTTCAATATCAGTGATAAGGTCAGCACATCCATTAGACAACATGGTAATTTGAAATTCTGCCAAAAATTGCATTTCATTGATTAAAGCAAACGTACACTAAATGCTAAGAACAATACTTGAAAACGGATCTTTTAGTAGATTAACCTAACCCCAACTTCAAGAGGATATAACCGTTTCCGTTTCAATATCTCGAAATTTTTTTTCTAACCATAGCCATGATGCTCAACTGTGCAAACGTTGCTCAAGCACACGTATAGAAACGTCTTGACCCCAGTATCAAAAAAGTGTCTGTTCCAAACGCGAACAAATCGGGGACTGCAATGGCTGCGGTTCATCTAGAATGAGGTTTCTGTCAACTATTGTGTATACCTTCTTTTTACTAAACGGTTATAAAATTTTTACGATATTTTCACTGTTTGTAGAAAGTAATCGATACGGTTCGTCTTCCGCGTTTTCGTCTGGTTTCCTTCCCATTCGACCTGCATGCGACTTGACGTTTTTAGGCAGTAAATAGAGACATGTACTATCTTCTGGTAGCTAAATTGTGTGACCAACCTGTCAGAGTCGAGAAGAACTCCTCGTAGAGTTCTTTCGCCAATTTTTATTGACACGACCACCATTTTGTTCATCGCTTCCTCCACTCGCACCAATGTCTCCTCGCCTTTTCGAAGCATTGCCGTGTTGCTGCTGTAGGTGTAGGATACCAAGAGCAGCAAGGGAACTGACTTTGACTCACCTGACAGGGCGTACTCTGTTCCGGTTGCTTTGTCCCTTGTAAGAATGTGGGCGGAAACTGGTGGAAGTGACGTCAACGGGTGGATGATATCATACCAGAATACTATAGGATCAGTAACTCTATGTATATAGCCATACCAAATAATTTATTTCAATATTAAACTCAGAATATAAATCCTATAATATAATACGCCAACACGCCTCCGTTTGTCTGAACGTCCGCATGTCTCTAGTTAACGCGTCGATCTACACTCGCCAGTGTCGGATCGTCGCGAAACGCGGAGGAAGTGTCGAGATCAGACAAACGGTCGAGTCGGATTTTGCCTAGACTGTCTCCGACAGTCATCTAGAAACGAGACTTTGTCGTTCTGAAATGAGATGCGCCGGAGTTTGTTTGTTCAATTAATTAACCACAATGCGGATGTGACGTGTCGCCAGTCACTGTGCAAACGCGACCTTTTGCGTGCGTCCGTCCGTCCGTGGGTCACGGTAGGTGATTCTTCTTCGCGGTAGTGTCGTCACGTCATTCTCCACGAATAGGTTATTCTTCACGAACAGACCATGCTTGACGTTACTAGATGAGAAGAGTCTGAGATGGAGAGACAAAACTCTGGCTCGAGTGAACAACAGGAGAGTGCTGGTTGCATGGAGTGTGTAGGATTGCAATTTCTAGGAACATTGGAAACTTGCCAATTAAGTGCAAACGCAAACATGGACTGCTACCGCCAGGGTAGGACTAGTATGTAGTATTTGCGTTCTTTGCTCACTGTAGTTATTTGAAATTTTCTTTTCTGCTGACGTTTGCAAATCTGTTTACGGTCTGGCAAGCGAGGTAGTTTTCCTGTCTCATGATGACATCCACTGCACAGCCTCCCTGCACAGCCTCCCTGCACAGCCTCCCTGCCCCCCGCTCGTGACCATCTTCCTACGCCACTGTTCTGCTGCAGCCTTGTGCAATACGTTTGTTGTACTATGTCGCATACTAAGTAAAATGTCAATGTCGCATTTACTAGAAAAGTTTGCATGATGTCAAATTTGTTAAAATGGCACTGTTTCCCAGCAATTTCCTAATTCTTGAGCAGTTTCCTAGTAGAATTATGCACAATAGTTATAAAAAATATTTATTTTGTAGATTTTGTAAAGTTATCACTTTTCTCCTAAACGTTCTAGCTCACATTCTTTTCAAATCGTTAGTGAAACGTATACACACAGCGCGAGCGAGCAATTCAAAACATATGACAAAATCACTACTAGGGAAGAAAAAGAAGTCTTATCTTTCTTTGATGTACGGTAGATCCAATTCGTGTAAATGAGAATTGATCATAATGAGGAGACGTGTGCAATTGAAACTTTGAATGTTCCGTCAATTACTAGGGACTTCTCAGATATTGGTGTGATGACGACACGGAAGCCCAAATCACCGTCATGCCCTACATTGAAGGTGAAAATAGATGAACTTCTAGTTCTTCCCCTTGAATTTGCACTTTCAATTCAGGAGTTCAAAGATTAATGGCCGGTTCAATCTAAAATGAATTTCAGCTAGATCCCTAGGTGGTGCATGCAGGCTACAGTTAGAGATAAAACAACGTCAAGTAGAAAGCAGAAACTTGATGCAACTCACAAATAGATATTCTTAAATTTTGAAAAAGTTCCAAGAGTTAACAATTTTCAAACATTAACTCTAAATGTAGAGATCAAGTTGTTTCAGTACATGAGTTGCTCATCTAGCAGCTGGAATGACAGAGACTATCTGGTGAGGTGCTATAGTCCGAAACGTATAGTTTTAGCACTAATGGAAGCCTTTAATAGAGACTCCTGTATCCAGACCGTCTTCCGTCATCACAATTCCGGGAAGATGTCTTGTCACCTGCATGCCTTTGTGGTAGTTGTTTCGCTGATTTCGTTATTCCACTGGATTCTTTACGGAAAGAAGTGTTTAATGGCTTCTGGTTCTCTACCAAAATAAACAGTGCATATGAAAACGCGAATGCGTAGTAATTTCACTGTATACAACGTCGTCGGTTTATTGATCCGTGAAGAACGGCATGACCTTCATACTTTCCTTGTCCGTGATAAGACATTAAAAATTACTCAAAAATTTCCATTGGCGAAGAGCAAGTGAGCAACGTAAGACAATCAACATAAGAGACTATACACACATCATCTTTTAGGTTGACGCTACATTTTACGCAAAACGAAGGCTGTCAAAGAATGCTTTCTAGAGGATCGGTAAAGCCACGCGCGACGGCGATCTAGATATACACTGCATTAGGTATGTGTACCATAAATGTTAATGTTTACGTCATCAGAAGTGGTTTTCTGATGGAAGGCACGTCTTCACATCTCTAAGACAACCAAATGTAGAATCAGCAGAAACCAATTTTTATGTACCTCAACGAACAAGACTGTAGAAGGCATGGTACCGTAATATAGATAGCAATAGAGAAATTAAGACATGCAGTATATTACGCTTGCATCTGAAACTACCGTATTCGCCCGTAATGAAGCCCTGGGCGTATAGAAAAGAAACACTTTTTTTCTGGGCGTATACTAGGGCATGAGCGTTATTTTGGTCCTAGGCGTATACATGGTCGCTGGGTCACTAGATGCTGTCGTCGACCTGGCCAGTCATCATCTAAATACTTGAAGACAGAAATACCAGAAATGTTTGCAATTATTCATTTGCAAGATCTAAGGTACTGGTATCCATTCAGCATCAACATCCACGCAGGAACTAAACACTAGACACACGTGGTCGGCCTGAGTCTAGCGGCAAGCACTTTCACTCAACATTGACACCAGCTCATCAAACGCACACAGACGGAGACGAATGTTCTGCGGACCCATTTTGTTTTGTCTGCACATGCGTATCCTGGGCTTATACTTGAGCACGGGCGTTTTTTTCGAGCTGAAAGTTCTGACATGTCGCACATGAACGTATATACGGGCATGGGCGTTATTTAGGTATGGGCGTTATTACGGGCGAATACGATATAGTCGCTACTGATGCTTCATAGCTAAAGCAGGATTCACAATATGCAAACGCTTGAGTGTGGCGTCGCTTCGCGTCGCGTCACACGCGTCGTATCATTCACAATGTAATTGTAGGGCGTCACAGACGTCGGTGCATGTATTCCTGAATGACCACTAGCGCTAGATTACCAAGCGCGAAAATACGGTTACACTCATTTTACCTCGTTTTCTAGAATGGATTAAGACTAAGAGGAGGAAACGCTACTGTTGTGTCTCTTGTTGCATCACCACCACTGTAAAAAAGCAAAAAGAAAAGCACGTCAAGTTTGGGTTCGTGAAATACATCAACAACACACCAAGCAGGGACAGTACCGTCAACTTCTCTAAAAGATGCGGTTGCACGAATCTGACAACCACTTTAGATATCTGAGGATGTCGAAGGCTACATTTGACCAACTGTTGGCAAAAGTGGGACCTTTGTTGGTTCGCCGTCGGTACAACAGTGTCGTCCGACCATCAATCAGACTAGCGTTGACCCTTCGCTATTTGGCAACGGGAAACTCGCAGATATCGCTTACTTTCAGTTTCCGTGTTGGAGCTGCAACAGTATGCCAAAGTGTTAGGGGGGGACTCGCATTGCCATATGGAATGTTTTGATGGAAGAGTACGTGAGACCCCCTGCTACAGAAGCCAACTGGAAGAGTATCAGTGCAAAATTTTTATGAACTCTGGAATTTTACAAACTGTCTTGGAGCAATAGACGGCAAACATATGGTAATTCAGGCTCCAGATAGGTCAGGTTTCACATAATAAAATTACAAGGCGACGTACTCCATTGTTCTATTGGCAGTGTGTGATGCTCACTACAGATTTATTCTAGTAGACGTAGGAAATTCAGGTCGCCATAGCGATGGTGGTGTGTTTTCAAATTCTGCATTCGGCCAAGCCGGGAGCTTGTCATTAGCGGTAACTAGGCCCTTGCCTGGAGCCACCACAGAGGCTCCATTCGTGTTTGTTCGTGATGAGGCATTCCCTTTACGTACCAACATGTTGAGACCGTATCCAGGTAGGGACCTAGATGAACGAACGGCTGTGTTTAATTACAGGTTAAGCAGAGCTAGGCGTGTAGTTGAAACACTTTTTGGAATTTTGGCTGCACGTTGGAGGATATTTAAACGACCCATCATTGCAGCACCAGACAATGCTGCCATATTTACAAAAGCAGCTATTGTCCTTGACAACTACCTGCAAACCAATAACTGTTCGGTGCATTGTCCTACAGTCTTTACTGATGCGGAAAAAGATGGTGCTGGTCACTTACTGAAAGGAAAGTGGAGGCATAAAATTGATGATGGTGGATTTCCAGAATTGGACAAATAGGAGGAAATCGGAGCAGTCGATCTGCAGTTGAAGTGAAAGACATGTACAGAAACTATTTTATGACACCAGAAGGAACGGTCACCTGGCAGTACCACCATGTCAACGGCAAGGACTATTAATAAATAAATTAGTCTTGGTCATTATCTTTACCTACTCAATCAGTCTTTTCACTTCTATTGAGTAACCACCGGCATTTTTAAAGGCAAGAATAATATCAAAGATTTTATTACCTAGCCTGAATTTTTATTAGACCAGTTAGTTACAATAATCAATTTCCTGCTAGTTACAATTATTTGTTACTATAATCAATTTATTGAATACAATTAGTTATAATCCACTGGTTATATAGCTGTAGGAGCTAGTATGTGACTAAAATATTAGCTATAGTCTAGAATATTCTTTAATTAATATAGTTGTACCTGGGAAGCTATCTAAACAATTTGTTTTACATTGATATTATATTTTTCCAGACTCCATATGGCAACAATAATTGATGCTCCATCTTTACCATACCTGAAAATGGGCTACAAAGAGCACTTCCCAAGATAATATAATGAGCATATTGAGAGTAGGTATGCATAGGCAGTGCCAAAGTACGTATTTGTTAAAAATGACAATTAAAAGTTATTGACCTGTTGTTGTCGATTAATGAGTTTGTCAATCAGTCATGTAGCTAACAGTCTGCAGATTCTATCTCTCTCTGATGCAGTTGGTGGCTTTTGAAAAAGCCGGCTTATAGACCACACGTAGTTTAGTTGCTGACCACGTATCACAAGATACTACACAGTGATGAATACAAGCACACACACAATTCTCAAAGGGTTGGTGACCTATGGGGTGCTCTTTCAACACGGAGAGAAACCATCTCCTGATCCACCAAGCTCTACCTCCAACATCACTTGTTGAAGTATGAGCTTTGCGAAAACCTTTTTCTCATAGGGATATCTCCGTAGAGTAGCAGCTATCTGGCTACCAAACAAACCATCCTCATCGGAGTCAACATGAGCCCTCTTTGAGTCCAACGAGTTTAGTCTATCTACGATTGAAGTCTTTAGCTCGTCTTCTGGTCCCTTATGATGTCTCTTTCTTTTGACGGCTGGAGTGATACTTGGTTGACGTGGCCAAGTCTCTAACTGACAAATGACTGAGCTGTTGTGTGGTTATTACTGCAGTAGAAAAAAATTAGCCTGTGAAAGGAAGCAATATATCAAGTCGAAGTCCACGCATTTACCTTTCATGATTGTCGACTGTCTCATCACTGTCTTAGAGTTCACTCTCTATTGGCTGACTCTAACCCGACTGGTTCTTCTGTTGTTGACTCTCCTGTTGCTGACTTTCGAGCAATGAAAAATTGCTGTCTGTTCTGTTTGTCAATACAATAGAGTTATTACTAGAGATACTAAGTTTTGCAAGAAGTGCATGCATAGATCCACAGCAAATGCAGCGTAAACAGTAGTATAGGTACAGTGAAATGACACAGAAACAGTACAAACACCGGCGCGTACAAACAAGAGGTAACCAATAGCTAGACATGCAGGTAAAGAAAGACACAGATATCACGAAAGCAGACAAGGAGACTGACAGACCAACAGATCAACGAACTTATCCACTGACGGGCATGCAGCCACATCAAAGCAGACAGCCAGAGACACGAAAACAGACAAAAGGAGAAGAATTATGGATCTAGTAATTACGTTCTGTGCTTCACGAAAATGTCTAGAAAAGTCATCATAGTGAAGAAAACTCACGAAGACGTCGGTGGTGGACCTCCGGTTCCTCACAAACGTTTCTTCTGAAGAAGTTTAAGCTCCCTCACGTATTTGTCTTGGAGAATTTTCCATTTCTTTTGGCAGAATTCTGCCAAGACACCCAACTCGCTAGAAATCTACTTTCAAGCGTATTCTCGAGCACACAGGTCCTTGTATACTTGGCAGTTGGCCTTCCACAGGCAAGAACAGCTGCGTCCAGTCTCTATCAACCGCTCGACGTTCAACATGTTGGTAGCCATTGATTATGAAGCAACTACGTGCACTTCTATTAGCCTGTGATTGGTTAAAATCTTGATTGCCACTTCCGACGCAACGTGCTCCGACTTCCAGTTCGACGATGAAATAGTACTCGGTTCTATTCGGATGCGTCGCGTCCGTCGAGCGCCGCGTCCGTAGAGCGCCGCGTCGCGTAGACCATTTACAGTTTGAATCTATACGACTCGACGCGACCCTCAAACGTTTGCATATTGTAGATTCAGCCTAACCGACTACAAAAGCCTCGTTAGAAAGCTTTATTCTCTTACAAATGTATTGCAAAAATTGTCAGAAGTAGGGTTGATAATAGTATATGGCTGGAAGTACATAGAAGTTGCCTGGAACATCCTTGGTAACTATAGCAAAGCCCTATTTGACAACTTCGGAATGCTGGCAATGAAAAGTGCTGCAGAACCACTGCATCATAGGCACGTTGCCGGACTCATTATCGCAGAAAATGAGGCGGCGAAAGGGGCCTGGCTAAACAAGACTATGTATCCCCAAATGACGTGTGGATTTACATAAGGTTCCCGTATTATATTTTGATTTGCTACAACGACACATGCAGAGTCACGCAAATTTATTCGTCTAGTTTTTAGATAGGGACAATCTATTAGCATAACACCTCCCTGACACTAAATATCAAGTGAGTTGAAGTTGTCTAGCTTGCTGTGCATTATCAGTATGCGATACCAAGCAGTAAAAGAGGCGTTCTATAGCTAGTTGCAATAATGTGCGTCAATCTACTGAAGACGAAGGAGAACAAAGTTTGTACAAATCAGTTGTGCAGCTATCAAAGTCCCTTTGTTTCTGTCGTCAGTGCGTCGATTCATGTATGTCAGAGTTGCTGTTTCATGCCTGCTGTGCACATCGTCCCATGCAGGTGTCATGGCAGCATAAGCAGCATTCGTGTCTATACCTTGAACGTTACCTACCTTCTCGTACTTTTCTTCTTCTCCGCTTTCCGAGTGTCTAGTGTCGTCGACTGTAGACGTACAAAGCCGCTGCTGCACCAGCAAGCGATTTGGGCTACTTGGTTTACAGGTAGATGTGGATACGGAATATTCTTGCTCACGACGTTTTCCAAAAAATAATAACTCCGAAAATGATAGAGGCTAAAATGGTGGTCGCAGTCGCTGATATCCCTGCAGCTTCTCATGGAGATATTCCTCCTTTGGTGGCTAGGGAATAAATATACATACAAATATAGTGTTGGATGGGCCAATATGTGTAGAAGTATAGCTACTGAATTACCTTGCATAGTAAGATGTCAGAAGTCATACACTCTAATGTAGTTGTTCATGCTTAATATTCAATTTTCCAATCTTAGGTACTTACTTGTTTTAGGGCTTGTATTAAACGACGGCACTAATGCTGTTCCTGTAATTAAATTAAGAAGCAATTGTTGTAGCGGTTATTCTAATTGTTGTCTTACAGTACTAGATATACCGTAAGAAGGACACACGCTTTGTAGTAGACATGCTTATGCTTAGACTGATGGTCCTACCCACTTGACGACACTTGCTACTTAGCCTTTGTACAATTGTCATGCCATAGTCTGATCCACATGATCTTCTGCACTGATATTCTCTATTAGATTTCATACCTTCATTGATCGCAAAGTTAAACAAACACATACAAACGTTTACTGCGGAACCGCAGCCCTTGATTCTAGATACCTTGAACAGTCACTCTAACAATTGCAGTGCTTGTTCCTACAAATGCTTTGCCGTACAGTTGTACACGTCATTGAGTTCATTGCCCGAGGTTAGGATTTCCGGGCTATGGGTATAGTAATCGTTCGATGACCGACCGACCGTATTTATACTCAATTACAAATGAAGCTATTCCGACCTATAGACGAGAAGTGGTGTCATTGCTGAACGTGATGTCATCATAAGGCTCCAACTCTCATTGTTTGGTGTAGCTGCTATGATAATTCGGCCCTCGGGCGTCCGTCCTGTATATTATGTTTATTCAAGGGTAATGTTAGTGTTAACATTTTTGCCAATTATTGAACTAAAAAGCAGCTAGCTTGCTATAGTTCGCTAGAGAGTATGTCCGGGTACTGTACTCGTGAAATCCGGTAAAGGTATTTGTCTTTGCTTCATTGTTCATAGTTAAACGTAATTGAAACGTACACAAATTTAAAATAGTCAGCACATGTAGATTAATCAATTGAACGTACGTTGGGCAGACTACTGTCTTAAGTTGCATCACAATGAAAAGGAACAGACTAAGTAGAACACAATTCTTGTCAGCACGTCTCAAGCTATCAGCAAAAATGGACGAAACAAAGTTTGTACAAGGCAGCATAAGGTCTATTTGCATCTTCCATCACGGCGTGGTTTCATATATTGGATAAGTCGTTTCATAGGTATTTTGCTCATTGTTCCTTCCAGATTTTACAACACCATAAGCAGGGTTCGCGTTCAGACGTTCTTCGTTAGGTGCACTTTCATACCTTCCTTCGAGTTCCATTTCTGATTGTTCAGAGTCATCCACCGTAGTAGCAGGAAGTGGCGGCAAGTAAGTCGGCCTACTTCGTTCGTTGCTGTCTCCTCTTGCGTTAGAACTGTCTTGTGGACGCTTGCGAAAGTGAAACTTTGCGTGAGGATTCTCTGAGGGAGCACTTTTGTCGGCACGACTAGATATCTGTTTCCTCAAGCGATTCAAAATAAGATAGAAAATAATTAAGCAAATAGGAACTGCCGTGATGGCGGTCACGGTCACTGATATTCCTGCAACTGCGCCTCGAGACAACTCTTCCTTTCCGACTGCAAAAGAAATCAGGTACGTCGAATGCAAAGTCAATAAATACGTGAATATTTGTTGATTTACCTTGAGTTGAGTCTTGAATATGAACATAAGGAGATGTTTGTGAGTTAGTGGCCGTGTAGTCTGTAGCAAATATTCATAAATAAATAATGCTGTTATATTATGTTTGTAAATTACAGTTAATATCTATAATTCAACATAATATATTTAGCACTTAATTTTAGCTCTGCTTGCTTGTCGAGTTGAAATCAAAGATGGCACTGGTGATGTTGCGTCTGCAGCACAATAGCACTATTATTAGAAAAACGTTAAGCCTCTTGTCTTATCGTCTGGTTAGTTACCGTTAGTCGGGCACACAGAACGTCCTTGACAAGCTTGTGCATAAACAGATAGTCCCACACACCGGACACTACTTGTGCTACACATTCTTTGAACCATCGTGACGCCATAATCTGACCCACATGATACACTGCACTCAGATCCTCTGTTAGACTCTATCCAGCCATCGATCACTAAAGCAGAACAAACATACTAAAATTACTACTCAATTTATTAGCGTTTCATTGTTGATACCTTGAACGGTCACAGCAATGCTTGCTGTGCTCTTTCCAGCAATATTGATTGCCGTGCAGTTGTAAACGTCATCTTGTTGAGTGCTTGGGTAGTTTTGTAAGGACAAGTAACTTTTGAAATAGTCACCGGATATTTTGTATCCGTCCCATGTACTATTAATAGCCACACCATTTTCGTACCACACAAAAGTGGGTTTGGAATTGACAATGTTAGATTGACAAGAGATGGTAAGTTTGTTGTAAGAATATTTTAAGTCATCGCCTATAGTTGTAATAGATGTCATTGGTGGAACTGTAATAATTTGTGTAAAGATCACGTGTTGTACATAATTGAGTGTATTAGATTACCTTCAACGTCCATGACTGTAAACCAAGTAAATCCTTGGTCGATGGACTGAATCTTGTAGATCCCGACATCTCCTTCAGTCACATATGACACTCTAAATCTAAATCCAAAAGAGTGACTATAGACATGTATTCGGCCATCAGCTGAAGCATTTATATATATTCCATTTTTGTAAGTATTGAAGGTTCCGAAATCGAAGCAATGCAAACAGTATATATTAATGTAAGCGGGCTGATGCAGGATCGGAGTTAAAGAGTTGGATATGCCGAAGAAGAGAAAACCCCCGTCTAGAATAGACACAATTACAAGCTATCATTATTTCTGTCAAAAGGTTAACTCTCACCAGTAGCGTTCGATGCCGACAACGTGGCTAGATCTGACTCGACATGCCCCAATGAGTTGTTAACATAGCAAGAGTAATTTCCCAAATCAGCAAGATTCACATAACGAATTATTAGCCATTGACTTCCTTTTCTAAAGTAAGTGCTTGTGTTTTCTATTGGTACTCCATTCTGAAACAAACCGAACATATAACTTAGACATACGCCGTTAGTATCAACAACTAATATTTGCTTATCGATAAACCTTTCTCCAGTTGACATCAGGCTTAGGAATGCCATATACATGGCACCAAAATGCCGCTTGTTGAGTATGCTCAACAAATGGTTCAAAATGAATACTATCAGGGTTTTGAATTAAAACTGGAAAAACTAAAACAACAACAACATGTATTTATGTAACTTCATTATGCATGTCTACAAGTTGTAGAATTTAGTAGTAGGAAACAAATTGTTTCTATTTGCTGTAATTACACAAATGGTCGGGAGCGTATCCCAAAGTTTGTAGGGTGGCAGAATCCCCTCTTCTTGGCCGTGTGTTTATGACACGCCTTTCTACGTGTATGATTGTTATTCGCTGGTTTCATGGATTCAAAAGGCTCTTAGTCATTGCTCTAGAAAAACTTAATTGAAGTTTACAGCGGTTAACCAAGGTCGCCTCGATTGTCGTAAGGTGATCATCTCTCAAATTTTTGAAAGAAAGAGGCTCTCGTTAAGTAGTTCACGATGACAAAAAATTATTAATCCGAGGCACAGCCTCCTGTTATAGTAATGGAGTTTTTCAGAATGTCTTTGATGCTGATATGCAAAAATTTGATGAAAATAATTTATTCTGTAGTTAATTAATTGACGACACTATTATCTGGCTATATACCCATCGAAAATCCATGATAACTTCATGAGACACGCTCCCGGTATTAGCAGCAAATATATTGTATCATAAAATCATTTTGCAAACACTAACCTTAGAGCAAGCACGTATGTGGGTGCTACATGTGCTAGCAGTTATGGGTTTAGTGAGATAGATTCATGCACTTTACACAATTTAGTAGTGTCACATAAATTGGTAAAATACACTAATACAAAAAGGAATAGAATTATATCGATCAATTGATCAACTACGCTTAAGAATGACAGGCAAGCCTGCAAAGACTAACGCATGTAACGTACATAACGTAGAGATTGTCTATCTTTCATTGCAGTCTGTTCTCTTGTCACTCTGCTGTACACCCACCAGTTTCTCTTTTAATTTACAAGAAAACTTGCAACAATGACACAATTTCAGAATCTCTGTTTACACCCTCACATCCACAAAAACACGCCTTCCAAAAGACAATCAAATTTGTTCTCGTAAACTAGTCTGAATTTAGACACCATGCATATTATATACATCTAAATCATACTAAGCCACAGTTATAAAAAATGCAACAATTTTCTTAATTAAAATAGTCTGTAATTTAAAGAGTAAATATATCATCTAAGAAATACAAATTAGGTTTCCGTATAAAGATCGAAACACAGGCAAACTATTGATTTTATGTTGGTTGTTCTAAAATAGTAACTATACATCTGTTATTGTCACACATGTCCTGGTACTCACTCTAAATAGCTGAATAGCAATTTTCTATTTGGTTGTCTGCTCATTGTCTTTTTTATCTTCTCTACGACCAAACGCAATTCCTGCTGCAGCCTTCATTGAATCATTTTGACAAAACAAGAAGGACGAAAACATTTCGAGCAGACTAGGCACTTGCCCAGTCAGACACACTGTTTATTGCCATTCTCTTTTGCAAAATCAGTGTGCGAAATAACGGCCGGACATCGGACATTTACCGACCGAACGAAGCATTTGTCCGGCCATTCGTGATTTTGCCGGACATTTTGTCCGGTGGCGTAGCGGCAGGTGTGGAATTCCGTACGAGCAACCCACATCCTCGCACATCCCAGTGTCATGTCAACAAACGTAGTTTCCACAGTTTGCGCACGAAATAAACGCAAACAGCGACGCGTCGTACGTGTACTGTACAGCCGAACGCGTATTTTGTCAAATCCCGGATGTAGGCGTTCAAGTATACACGCTGGGGCTCCGAGGTGCGCAACAAAAATGCAGCAGACAGCCACAGGCCGCACACCGTGAGCGCGGCAGGATAGGAAACTCAAAGATATGTGCGTGTGATGTTTTCTGTAGGGGCTACTAGAACCTGAAGATGATTAGGTTGATAACATAGCAAGAAGTCATTGAACTAAAAACCTGCCACTAGCGTGGCGTAGTGCATGTTCTTGGAACGATTGCAGTTTCCACGTCTAGAGGTATGGCGCATATGCGGACGAAGATGACGTTCCAAAACTCACTGGGTAGGACACGCCAACGGAAGTCAAAAGGAGGAGGGGCTGGCTGCGCGAGACAGGGCATGCAGAAATTTACGCGGATGGGTTTGTAGCCATGCAGGGCAGAGTCGAGGAAGCGATGAAAGTCTGTCTCTCTCTTCATTGTTATTTCAAACAATGGCCACTTTTTAGTCAGACTTTTTTAGTAATTTGTCAGGTGGGTTGTACTAATTGCATGCATATGACTCTGTATCAAAGGCATGCAACATCAAAGTGTCATCTAGAGCCATGAAACCTGGCGCTTGGTCAGGCATCCTCGAGCTAGCTGCGGTGGCAAGTGTCCTTTATCAACCTGTTCGTGCAGTGTATTCCAAGAGATTTGGTTTGGCAATACAAATACATGAACACGTGTACCAACCTTGAATTACTGCGGCAACCCATGATAGTTGTCATGAATTGATCCACTACAGTAACCATCAACTAGATCTGAATGGGGAAACATATGCCTCCACCCAGACCACTTTGTTCCTTGTGCTTGTATATCCAGTGTGGTGGACTCAGATGTTGGAAAAAGGTGTGGTGGGATCAGTCTGTGTACACGTTTCGCTTGAATGTGTCACTCCTGTAGGAAGTGTTGCAATGTCTTTACTCCCAAGCAGGTGTCCATTGGACCCGGCAAGAATGTATGTAACCCTTGTGGTTGAAACTTTTGGTCTTTGGTTGTCTCACAGCCTCGACGTTTCAAAATCAATTGCACGAAGATCAGCACTGCATAACCACCTGACCGTTAGCCAAGCCACCTCACACTTTCATCAACAGTTGTCCACCAAACTCTGGCTTTATAATTTTAAGATGGTTTTAGAGAGACTAGCATTCGAGAGAAGGGAAAATAGTTTTGGGTTAATTTGAGATAGTTGTTTTGGGGTTGGGGTCGGGAAACTATAGCAGAATAGAGAAAATGTATTGATATATATATATATATATATATATATATATATATATGTGTGTGTGTGTGTGTGTGTGTGTGTGTGTGTGTGTGTGTGTGTGTGTGTGTGTGTGTGTGTGTGTGTGTGTGTGTGTGTGTGTGTGTGTGTGTGTGTGTGTGTGTGTGTGTGTGTGTGTGTGTGTGTGTATGCTGAATTATTGTAAGTGATAAGTAGTATTAGCCAGAATTGGAATGTCCGACCAGACTTTTCTAATGTCCGGCAAATTTTGAATTGACAGGACATGATGTCCGGTGGTCAGTCAAAGACTATTTCGCACACTGCAAAATAGAAGATAACCGAATTTTTTTGTCTGAAAGACCAAAATTGGTGGACTGCCATCAAATCTAGTATTCCTCACGATAAATTGGCCACACACACACACACACACACACACACACACACACACACACACACACACACACACACACACACACAGGTACACACACACACACACACACACACACACACACACACACACACACACACACACACACACACACACACAGGTACACACACACACACACACACACACACACACACACACACACACACACACACACACACACCACACCAGACACAATAGAAACGATGGAAAATAAATAACTACTACCATTTACGACAAGTGCAAGACAAACTAAAAAAACAAATATTTTACCATGAACTGTTAATTGGTAGCTCCTCTGTATTTTACCCAAGTAGTTTCCTGCTTCGCACGTGTACCAGCCTGTATCCGTTTCGTTAACATGAAGGAAAATGAGCTCATTACCACTTAGCTCTACAAAAGACTTATCGTTTCCAGCAACGCGAAAACCGTGCTTTTTCCAAACAACTTTTGGTTCTGGCATTCCGACAGCATCACACTTTAGACTGACCTTGTCTCCTTTAACAACAATAGTGTGAATGTGGTCACCATTGGCAGCATTCAGGAATTTAGGAATATAGCCTAAACAACAAATTTCAGTTTATGTTTCTATGCATATGTGATTGCAAAGAACACGGCACAACTACTGACCTTGATATGTATTCCAATAAAGATAAAATCCTCGACGATTGACTGAGCCATCGGATGTGAACACTACTAGAAACGATCTTTCCATAATTTTTTCGTACGGAATTCCATATCCGTGGTAGTCGCCAACCAGGTCAGAGTCTGTCGTTTCTCCTTTGTACACGCGGAGATGGTCAGAAAATTTTTCCGTGTCGAAGAATATAAATGAGAGAACGACAGTAGATGTAGATGGCACATGAACAATCCAGTGACAGATATCGTTATTCTTGTAATTCATTGGGAATCCTGGTGAGGTTATATGACCAGTAGCAGAAGAAATATTACCACCACATGGTTCTAGAAAAAATTGTCGTTTACATAAAGTATGCTTAAATAATTTCCTTTTATTAATTAAACTGTCTTCTCAGTCGCGTAGTAATAAATTAACTTAAACAAGTATGTTGAATCAATTCCACGCCTACCATCAGCAGCTTCTGTATAGGATTTCAGCGAACTTACGATGTTATTGCTTGAAAGACACTGTTTGTTCTCCTACAGGCTGTATTTGACACAGAATTTATGATCGCTGAAATATTTTACGTGGTATGCCTCGACGACTTGTTATTTTCCAGATTCTGTCATCTTTCCAGAAATATATGTAACTAAACAATATGAACAAATGCGTCATTCTCGTCTTCTGATAAACGCTTAAGCTTATACCAGTGGTTAGTTGGCAAAGATCAGTGTCACGTGTCAACAAAGCGACTATTTTTGGGTTACTCAAATGATCATAACGTTTGGGAAAAAGGGGCGGTACTTGCATTGACTGAAGCGAAATGACTGAATGCCGTTGCCGCTCACATATATATTCTACTGACTAGTATATCAGAAGTAGTTGTTGTTCGGTGTTGTTAAAGTTAGTGGTGTGAGTTATACGCCTATATAAGTCTTTTGTCTATTGCGTGTCTTCCGCAGCGCGTGTGTAACGACTCTAGCCTTTCTTCAAGCGACCCGTAACATTGGGAGTTTAGGCGGGAAAGGAAGAGAAGCATAGAAATAACGGGAAACTCTGGTATTCAGTGGAAGAAGAGACGTGATAGACAGATAATCGATAAAGCGTTTGATGAAACTCGGTGAAAGAATTGGACTGCAGGTAAGGAGTTACAAACCTTTGTGGTTGAGCAGCAGTCGATTGAACGAGAAGGCAGACATGAGTTAGGGGAATTCAGAGTGTTTGAGTTGGAAAACGAAGAAGCAACACCCAGGCGCGAGTTAGAAATAAAAAAGATAGAGTTGGATGCCGCTGCCCTAGACACGCGAGCGGCTGAGCCAGAGCCTGGGACCAAAGGGCGTACAGGCAAGTTGCATAAATTACCTACGTTTCAAGATGGTATCGACGAAATTGACAGTCATTTACAGCGCTTCTTGAGGTTGGCGACGAGTAGCTCCTGGCCGCAGTCTGAATGGGCGACAGCATTTAGAGCATTGCTAACGGGTAAGGCCCTCGACGTCTATTCTAGGATGCCGGATGAAACCACCTTAAATTATGATTTACTGAAAGAAGCCTTACTTAAACGATACGATTTGACGACTGACGGATATCGCGTCAAGTTTCGCAAGAGTCGTCCACAGCTATATGAAATCCTGAACAGTTCGTCACACGGCTTACATCATATTTAGATAAATGGATCTTACTGTCTCACACAGATGAGTTGGCGATTGGAATCAAGGAGTTATTTATAAGAGAAAAATTCATTAACGCTTGTCCCAACGACTTGGCGATCCACCTTCGAGAAAGAGAGTTGCCAAATTTGGAAGAGTTGACGCAGGCTGCAGGAAGATATCTGGTAGCACACAATCGAATTTTCCACTCCGCATCAACGTCAGGCGTAATCTCTGCGCCGTCGGAAGCTGTCGATCATGACGACATCCAATCTCGTGAAGAGATTCAGAAAGCTGCTATTCAATGCTTCCTGTGCAAGAGGTTTGGACATCAAGTGTCAGAATGTAAGTCCAGGACTAAGACAAAATGTTACATATGTGGTAAATTGGGTCACGAGGCTAAGAGATGTTGGCTTGTGAGACGTGGGACGGACGGTAATACCAAGATCACATACAAAACTGCAGCAGGCGAGGATAACTCTAAACATGAAAATAGCTTGCAACGTGGTGGGAGATCAAGCAATTCTAGAGACGTCAGTGCTGGATGTTTGTGGTCTCTAACAGTTTGTCGATCACAGCGAAACACGTCTTATCACAAGACCGTAAGACTGCCGACGCTAGAGCCTAGAGGAAGGCAGCGCGTAAGTATTATCACGCTAATTGTGAGAACAGCCGTATCTGAGAGTATGCTCATTGCCAGAGATTGGGTCGGAGATGCTAGAATCACCGCACTCAGGGACACCGGGTGTGGTGGAGTTACTGTCAAGCAACAATTTGTGAGGCATGACCATTACACCGGACATGATGGCTTTATCCAATTTTTTGATAACTCTATCAAGAAAGTACCAATCAGTGGCGTAACTAGGCATGAGGCAGCCGAGGCAGTTGCCTCGGTAAATAAAATGGGTGTGGTGTTGCAAAAATTTTGCTAGATGTATCAGTTAGTAGATAACAGAAAAGATCGGGCATTCTGCACGCGGTTACCGAACAGAAGAAGTCCTCTTTCATCACTGTTCTCGCACTTAGCTAGCGCACGTTCACTGTACGTGAAGCACTTGCCACACACGTAACTGAGAAACCTAGAGGTTAATTAAGTAATTAATATAAACTTGCCTCTGTAAAATTTTAATGCTAGTTACGCCTTTGCCAATTGCTCGTGTCAATGTTTACAACCCTTATCTCTCATGCACGGTGGAAGCGCTATGTCTTCTAGACGTCCTTTATGACGTTATCATTGGCAACGTGCTGGGGCAAAGAGCCCTCATCAAAACTGATTCTGACATCCACACTGCCGCCGTAGTGACTAGAGCTCAAGCAAAGTTAAAAGAAACAACCACCACTTGACGGTACCGAAGGCGAGCCCGTTGCTCACGTTGGGTAAAGAACGATTAGAAGAAATCAGAATCAGGACCGTACACTTGAGAAATACAGACATTTGGTAGCAGCTATAGATAAGTCGGACGACCAAAATGGTCTAAAATATGAAATCAAAGATGTTATTCTCTATAGATTGTACATCCATCCAAGTGTGAATGGAGGTCAGCCAGTGAGGTAAGTCATGGTTCCAAATCCGTTAGGTCGTCAAGTGGTTGAACTTGCCCATCAGTCTAATTTGGGCGGCCACCTGGGATCGAGGAGGACTATTGGCCGAGTCTTTAGCAATTCTACTGGCCCTCAGTTCGAATAGAGGTGACCCAGTTCTGTAAATCTTGCGATATTTGCCAGCGCACAGATAAGACAGGAGTTTGGGGTAGGGTACCGCTACAAATTATGCCTATAATAGACGTACCGTTCAAAAGAGTTGCAGTCGACCTGGTGGGACCGATGTCCCCGCAGAGTGAAAGCGGGTATCGCTATATCTTGACGCTGGTCCACTACGCGACTAGATATCCAGAAGCCGTTTCTCTCAAGAGCATCGATACGGTATCGGTGGCGGATGCTCTCCTCAACATTTACAGCTGGGTTGGAATACCAGAGGAAGTTCTCAGTGACTTGGGAAGACAATTGGTTTCGGATTGCATGAAAGAGGTGTCTAGACTACTTAATATCAGTCAAATTACCACTACGCATTATCATCCCATGTGCAACGGTCTCGTAGAAAGATTCAATGGTACTTTGAAGACGATCCTGAGACGGCTGTGTGCAGAAAAGCCTAAGCAGTGGGACAGATATGTCATCGCTCTGCTTTTTGCATACCGGGAGGTAAAACAAGAGTTTACAGGGTTTTTTCCATTTGAAATAGTCTGCTGGAGAATAGTGTGGGGACCGATGCGAATACTTCGTCACCTCTGGACGCTGGAAGATGATGACACGGATGTGCGTACTACCTATCAATATGTCTTAGAATGAAAGAAGAGGCTGGAGCATACTACACAAATAGCACGAGAAGAATTACGAAAAGCGCAATGATATCAGAAACGTCATTATGATTTAAGAGCAGGACAGCGACAGTTTGAAAAAGTTGACATGGTCCTTATTCTATTACCAACGGAGACAAACAAATTATTGATGCAATGGAAGGGACCGTACTCCTTAGAAGAACGAATTGGGTCAAACGATTATAGAATCAACGTTAAGGGCAAAGTCAAAACCTATCACGTTAATCTTCTAAAGAGATATCATGTGCGAAGTGAGGAGTTGATGCCAAAGACAGATGACAATGTGATAGGACCGCAGCTGGAAACAGTATGTTCTGCTATCGGCGAAGACACGGACAGCACTCAAGAAGCAGCAGGTGATGGCATATTTTTGGAACTCGGGAGTTACCTCAGCACAGAGTCCTTTAAAGACGCGAAGTATGAAGACGGACTAATCAAGGAGCAAATGGTCGAAGTTGTCGGATTATTTTGAGAGTTTGCGGGAGTGTGTACTGATCTTCCTGTGACAACGACCTTGGTAAGCCATAACATTCGTTTGATAACAGATGTGCCGGTTAGTACCAAACCTTACTTGGCTCCATACAGTGTGCGCAAGTCTTTGCAGACGGACATTCATAAAATGATAGAATGAAGGTGATACGTCGTTCAGAGTCGCCCTATGCATCACCAGTGGTCGTGGTACGCAAGCGAGACGGGACTAACCGTATTTGTGTGGATTATCGCCGACTTAATCGCATCAACATACCAGACCCCGAACCGCGATAAATCCGATGGTAGAGCTCGTGCAAAAGCTTGGAAAAGGTAGATT
The DNA here is from genome assembly GCF_963422355.1 of Corticium candelabrum. Classification (NCBI taxonomy): domain Eukaryota; kingdom Metazoa; phylum Porifera; class Homoscleromorpha; order Homosclerophorida; family Plakinidae; genus Corticium; species Corticium candelabrum. Next base: position 7,029,175 of record NC_085091.1, on the reverse strand, counting down.
CTTTACCAAGCTAGATTTAAGTAAAGAATACTGGCAGATCCCCGTCGCTGAGGAGGATATAAGCAAAACAGCTTTTGTTAACCTTAATGGATGTTATGAGTTTCTAAAGATGCCGTTTGGGATGATGAATTCAAGTGCGACGCTCGTCCGAGCAATGAGGAAGTTGTTTCAAGGGATGGAAAAGGTAGACTCATACGTGGACGACACCGTACTTTACACACTGACGTGGCAGGACCACGTAATTGTCCTTCGTGAGGTATTGGAGCGAATTCTAAGGGCAGACGTGACAGTCAGACCGTCAAAATGCTTGATCGGAGCTGAGACTTTAGACTTTATTGCCCATCACATTGGAAAAGGTATGATCGAAGTAACCGAAGCGAACATCTCTAAATTACGCAATGCACCGCGACCCACAACTAAGAAAGAGCTGCGCGCCTTTATAGGTCTGGCGGTGTTTTTATAAAGATTTCATTCCCAACTTCAGCGCGGTGGCCGTAACTCTGACTGATCTTACCAAAAAGGGGCAACCCAACAAGATTGAGAGGGGAAAACGACGAGAGAGAGCATATACATCGCTAAAACATGCAGTGACGAGCAGGCCTGTGTTACATCTTCCCGATCATGACACGCCATATACGTTGCGTGTCGACGCATCAGAGGTAGGCATCGGAGCCGTCTTACTCCAGGTTCATGACAACAAATTGTTCCCAGTCGCATTTGGAAGCAAGAAGCTCACCGGAGCCGAGAGAAAATACTCGGCTATTGAAAGAGAATGTTTGGCTGTGGTTTGGGCAGCAAAAATACCTATGCTACTTGTATGGTCGCGAGTTCACTATCCAGACCGACCATCAACCTTTACAGTATCTAAGTAAGGCTAAGTTTATCAAAGATCGCGTAATGCGCTGGGCTTTATGCCTTCAAGGATTTAGAATGCGGATCGAGACCAACAAGGGACGAGATAATAACGCCGCCGACTTTCTCAGTCGTTCGCTTGACGACGGTGACTAGGTGTGAAAGTTGAAGTCCCTAAGTTTCAACTTGGAGGGGAGTGGTGTCACGTGTCAACAGGCGACTATTGTTGGGCTACTCAAATCATCATCACGTTTGTGAAAAGGGAAGGTACTTACATTAACTGAAGCAAAATGATTGAATGCCGGTGCCGTTTACGTATATATTCTACTGACTAGAATATTAGTAGTTGTTGTACGGGGTTGTTAAAGTTAGTGGTGCGAGTTATACGCCTACATATGTCTTTTGTCTATTGCGTGTCTTCCGCCGTGCGTGTGTACCGACTCTAGCCTTTCGTCAAACAACCCGTAACAATCAGCAATAACTCTATTTCAAATTTCAATATTGTACGCTAAATATTTGAGAATCAACGGAATATCTGACGCTACTTCTAGTCTAAAATATGTGATTAAAGGAGAACTCACAACCCCTAGGCAACCGTTTACTGCAGACTTCTACCTTAACGGAGAAATAAAGCATTGAAATGTCATGTTTTACGTTTTAGTACCCGAATTTTTTATTCGGACTAAATCATTACTGGATGGCAAGGAAGACCGATACCTGTGCACTTTTTAAGGTAAGGATTGTGAGACATATGGTGATTTATTGATTAAAGGAAACTGGGACCCTAAACATATTGTGAAGCGTTTCTTTTCTGCTATTTGTCTAGTACACTTATGAAACTTAGTTAGGGTAGTGCCGGGTTCCTTTGCTTGGCGGTACACCTGTTTCAAACCAAAATGAGTGCGATTTCTCAGTAATTTAGTCTCTACTTTGGAAAAGTTTGCCATCTGGTATGAGGAGACGCTACACATGCGATGAGCCTGGGCACTGGAACTCTTCTCAACACTGTTTTCATAGTTTGCGGTTTTCAAATTGTGTTAAGCAGCCAAGCACAGTACCCTGCAAAACCCAAATACAGTAAGTAAATGTGCAGCCTTGTTTATAAAATTTATTATACAAATTCGACAAAGGTTCTAAGGTGCAAAGAACTTCACGCTCCAAGACAACACTGTAGAAGACTGAATTCTGAGTGATACAATCGAGTGTCTGTTGCTCATGCTCTGAACACCAGTCATGAACATGAACACAAGTCGCTGTTGCCCAGACGGCCCTGATTTGGTTTCTCTAGATGTTCGGTCTCTAGTGTACTATTATCTTCTCCAATTAGAGTTTTAAGCTCGTCTGAGTCTACCTCAGGTTTGCATAAGTATGGCAATATCTGCTGATCTAAAGAACCTGCAATATCTGCCATGACTGCAAAACATAATTTAAAAACCGCAACTATAAAAACAGTTATAAGAAGAGTACAAGTGCCCAAGGCTCACAGCATGTACGTGCCAAACCTTTCCAAAGCAGAGACTAAACGACTGAGAAATCACACTCATTTTTGGTTTAAAACAGGTGTACAGCCAAGCAAAGGAACTCAGCACTACTCTAACTAAGTTTCACAAATCTACTAGACAAGTAATAGAAAAGAAACACATCTCGATAAGTTTGGGGTCTCAGTTTGTTTTAATCAAAAAATCACAACTTGCTACCATATGTCTCACAATCCTTACCTTGAAAAGTGCACAGGTATTGGTCATCCTTGCTAACCAGTAATGATTTAGTCTAAAAGAAACATACGGGTATTAAACACGTTTACACAGAATATTTCAATGCTTCATTACTCCGTTATGGTAGAAGTCTGCAGTAAACGGTTGCTATGGGTTGTGTCATGACGTGAGAGCTTTCATCCGAGATATTGTTGATTTTGGTGAGAGTTCTCCTTTAAGTTTCGTAGTCACCGCTTTTCAGGTGATGGAGTTAAAAGAAATATAACAAACCCTATCTAGGAACCAAACGTCACTTTGCTATTAAGTAACTTGAGCCTCTAAAGTCAGAATAAATATATATTTGATAAAATAAGGTCATCACAGAGTAATTCAATGGAAGATTATTTAATTAGTTATGCCCTATGTCGAAAGTTTCTGGAAATTGGTAACTGGCGAAAGTACAAATCATTTTTAATTTAGTAGGGTTTAATTCCTATATCATCTCTACAAAAGACCATACGGATCTCAAATTGAAAATTAGTTATAATTATTGTGCCGTACAAAATGTGGCTTGAGAAACACAGTCGGTTTCGTAGCCACACGTCTTGACGATTTGCGAAATCACAGTTTTTCTTTACGTAATTTTTCGTTAACGGTTATTTTGTGCCTGCTGCTGGTAACTTTAATTGATCAATTCTAGTAGATTGCAGCAAAGAAACGATATTGATATAATAGCAGCTCCGTTGTCGCAGTATTATATAGTGTTCCTGCCTATGTGAAGTGTATAGGTAATACTTAACTAAGCTAAAGCCTAAAAATAGAATTAGTTAAATTTACCTGAGCAGTCGTATCCTGACCATTGAGGAGCACACTTGCAGCCGTCACACAAACCAACAATTGATCCTCCATTCAAGCACACAAGTGAACAGCCTAACGAGAAATAACCAAACAATAATTTACAAAGTTTTTTCAATACTGACTATAGTATAAAATATAAGGTAAGTACACATTCTGTGCAGAAATACTTTGATTCATTAAAGCTTGGCGATTCTGACATAGTCTTCAATTATTGTTCAAATTATGTATGCACATTACACAACTGCAGTTGTTTGAGGTTTTTAAAGCTGTCGTCAACTATAGTGTCTATATACCATTTGAATGCATTTGTTATAGCGTTGTCCTCAAGTTTAGAAGGGATGGTCAATCATAACGCAAAGCCATCCCCCATTTTTCCTTCTTACTTCCACAGCATGGATATCTGCCTTTGCAAGAAAAGTGGCAATATGGGAATGCGCACACACACCTGTCACGACTTCTTTCGACTACAGTCTTCGTCATTGAGAAATTCAAATGAGTTCTATCAAACAGATAGTTAATTAATTAATTAATGTCGTCGCCATCACACCGCACTAAGATTAAGGTAAATTTTTGGGTAGCTGAGGGAAACATGTCGCATTTGCTTGACATACTCTGATGTCGTGTAATTAATTAATTAATTAGACTTTCCACAAGCAAAGAACCCACATGTACACATAAGTCACATGATATCGATAAAGAAGCGAATGTATCGTTTTCAAGGTGAAATGTAGACGCTCGCAAGTCCAATTTGATCGCGATCATTCTGGTCTAGAGTGGAAGCGCGCCTTCAATTAGGAAATAAGTCATGTGTTCCGGTTTTTACTGAATAAAAAATCATGTCTAAAAGATCAGGTTTTACTCAGTGCGTCATTATATGCTCTGATAGCCAGCCCAACTGGTTGCTAGCCATTACAACTGTGATGTTACAAAGCCAAACAGATGCATCTGGTCTAAAGCAGTCAGCAGCTAACACGTACAAGGTCTATCAGAGTTTAGACAGAAATATGACATTTCTATACAACTCATTACAGACACCATACCTTGAATGTGGTTGAGATTGCAGAAGACAACCAGCAAGTTGATAAGCGCCTTGTGTACTTCCCAAACCATTGAAGGGTGTCGACTGACAAGGTATATCTTCACGTGAGTACTTTACTTTGTAGAAGCCCGTATGTGAAATACTAATATTGTAGTAAAAGGGTTTTGCAATCCAGAGAACATTGAATCTGTATTGTAAAACGTGTCTTTATAACCTTCTTTAGTGTCGAATATTATTAAGAAACTTCAAACATTTATTAAAATTGCTAAACTGTGATTATGACTTGTTTGTTTAATTGCAATCTTCTTTAACTAGAGTTTAGTAAAAGACAATAGTACCTGACTTTTACATAACATAATACTTGCTTTTAGTGTAGAGTGCGCGTTCCAAATGGTTATTAGCACGTAATTGAAGGTGTAGCAATTAGATAAGCTAATTGGAAATATAATCAGGCATGATTACAATCAGTTCAATGTCCACTTACCGTTGCAATTTGCATTGGCGGTTTCATGAGTTTTCACTGATTTTCTTGGGTTAACGGAATGTTGAATACTGCAGTAGTCCACGGCAACGCGGGGAATTTGGGTTATTCAAAACCCAGCCCTGTTAACCAATCATGGGATTTGAGCTGTTTCAGTGGGTGTTTGGACGAATTTGAGAAATCCCAGCTAGGGAAACGGGTCATTAACTCAACTGGGTTATGCTACTTTCCCTAGCAAAACCCTACCTAAAGCCATGAATAAACAATGTGGGTTTCGCGGCATATTCCCTGTGCACTTTTGCTAGTAGGGTCAATCTGATGTTGCACCTCAAAAGGAACTTCTTTAATTAATTAAACGTTTATTCCGTCAGCTAAAACATCCATTTACATTGGAGCGTAGAACTCGGTCTTCAGGCATGAATATGTAACCCCGATTGGACCAGCAAATTAGGCGTGATTAATATTTAGCAGACAGACAAACAGACCGACAGAATCGTCTACAAAGATACAGCACAGTACAGTAGATTAGTAGGAAAACATTACATATTTCTAAAATTGCGTTTAAATTAAATATTTTAAAATTTAGATTATTTTTCTATTGATAAAAATCTTTGGTTTCAGTAGGATGTGTGTACAGTTGACTCGCAGACAAAAACCTTATATATATATTATTTACCTTTTTAGCTATTATCTGTGTTCAATCGATTAGATTTGCATCAGTCACTTGGCCTACTGACTTGATGCTGCAGTATCCGTATACCTTGAAAACACTATTAGATATTGGCTGACAATTATCATAGAGTTTTTTTAAAACTTTACTGATAGTGTTAGAGACCATACCATACTGCGTACAAAAGTATCATATTCAATGTAGAACAGACTGTTATGACACGTGCAGCTAGCCCATGTGCACGTGACCGTCACTACTCGCACGTGACAGAAACCATTGGAAAACTAGTATTTGTAATGAATGGCTGGATTGCCGTATCGCTGAAATTTGCTATTGCAAAATACCGCAGGTACGGTGACATAGCGAGACTCAAAGAGAGCTTTAGTTCGACAACGCAGCAACCAGTGAGCGACGTCACTGCTATTACACTGCTAGCTAGTTGTGACGATCAGCACCTTGAATATGCTGTACGCCGTAGAGCACAATCAAGAGCTTGAAAATTGTTTCATAAGCACTGGTAAACATTACCGACTGCTTAGATAAGAGCAATGGCTTGAGGGTCAGGTGAGTTAGAATCACACTCACGCAATACGCGCATCCTATTCTAGAGTCCAGTATTGTTTAGTAAATGTGGCTGCAGAAGCCTGGACGCTTCGCTTTGTTCAAGAATTTCAAGCTCAGTGTATAGAGAAATTCAGCGGTTTTCGAGTGTCTGTGTAGTGCGCTTCTGTTTGTAATTTATTCGGCTGTCAAATACCGCTAGTGCAAACGGATTCTCTAGAAATATTTTTAAAGTGTCTCTAGTCCTGCTTATCTTCATGTGCTGTTTGATTTGTTGAGCATCAAGTCTTGTACGATTCGTCCTGCCTGGTGGTTTAGTATCAAATTGCATCAATTATTACTGAACTTGAATTTTAATTAATTAAAGAAACATTCCAGAGAACTGCGCAGCTTTAGCGCGCAGGAGCCAAAACAGCGAGATTCGTTAATTGAAGGAGTTCGCGGAAAGGGTTCCTGCTTATGGATGAGTACGGAAACCGATAAGTGTGCGTTTATATCAACGCTCACCTATCGCCAACTCATTGCACGGGCGGATGTGCGCGTTGATAAAAATTTGTGTTGTAAGACTACATAGAGGAAGTGTGGAAGGTGCGTGCGCTTTTTCATCAGTGACTGCAGCGCTTGTTTCAAAGAGGTCCCCATTTTGGGATCGTTGTCTACAAGTCGTGCAAACGGTACGAATCGAATTTCCAGTAAACTGGAAACGAGTCATGGGTTTCTGAGGCTATACTCTTACGATGTGATGATTGCTCGTGCGTTGAAAGCGTTTTGGTATGTTTATATAATTAATTAATTGATTAATTAGTAATAATTAACAAACCTACACAAATACACACATAAGCACACAGTTGTACAGGCTTATTGCTGTTTTCAGTAATGATGTAATTGTTATGATAGAGTTTTATATATTTATAGTTTGCACAAATATCCAAAAGATATTTTCAAGACTAATATACCCAGCTGAAGAAGGTACTCGAATTTAAATATCATGTGAATTTATGTTGTTTTGTTATGTTGTGCATGAAAGCTTTACAATAACCGATATACCATCATATCATATACGCATGCACGTGTGGGTGTGTGGTTATCTGTGGATTTACATACCTATATACATGTAGTATATATATATATATATATATATATATATATATATATATATATATATATATATATATATATAGTGTATTCTGTTTGGGGTTTTGTGTATGCCAACAGATGGATATTTTGTCGTCGGTCTCAAGGTGCTGGTCGTCCTAGGTATAGATGTGTTATGGTTTTACCAAATGAATTCCAATGGCTTCTAAAATGGCTGCTCTTGAGTCATTACCTCATGCGTCAAACCATGTGTGTGTCTTCTCATATGATAGGTGCAGAAATGTCTAGGAAATTCCTGTATTTCTGTTGACCTGACGAAAGATGCACAAATCCAGGAAGAAATTGCTTTGGTCCTTGATGATCTGGCTCTGGAAGGCGTGAAAGCAGCTGCACAACATGGTTGTCCATCGTGTCTTCTTGAATCAGACACTTTTCAAGCAATAATGACGGAAACATCTTCTCTTCAGGTCACATCCATTAATCATATACCGAAAAGAGTTCGACCTCTTCTTTCAGAAATCTTAGCAGGAGAATTTCAACAGTCTGTCAATAGCCATTTGTGGGGGTTCGTACGTTTGTCTCTTTTTGCTAAAGCAGTTTTGAGACCACCACTTTGAGGAGGTAAGAAGAAGAGGCATGTTGTAAGTGCTTGTCTACTCTCACGTTTGCAACATGGGAAGCAGGAGACATGGTATCTTTATGGATCGAAGCTAAAAATGATGCCATTCATAACATCAAGGTTCGCAAGTCGTTTACTTTGTTGCAGAGAAACACACGACATGCCTTGTTTCTGGCCAGTGAGAGTCGCTATGGAGATGCTATGCGGTCATTGAGATCTAATGGTTGTGCTCCTGTGAATGATTTGGATTCTTTTGAAGAACTCAAACTTCGCCATCCTTCTCAACCATTGCCAGAATTGTCTGATGATATACCTCCACCACTATGCGTGAATTTATTGTCAGTTATGGAAGCATTGCAAACTTTCCCTCGGGCCTCCAGTCCAGGATTTTCGAAGCTTGCTCCTAGCATTTGCTTGATGCCACCATAGGAACAACGTCACCAGCAGGGCAGGAAGTTCTCGAGAACCTAACTCGTTGGGTCAATTTTGCTTTTTCTGGCAAGATGGATAAACGAATTTCTGCATGGCTTTCGGGCACTCCATTAACAGCTCTGTATTAAAAGCAAGGTTGTGGTGGTGTTCGACCCATTGCAGTTGGAAAGGTTCTCCGCCGTCTGATAAGCCGAGTTTGTTGTGCTGCAGTCAAATCTAAGCTCCCAGAGATATTTCTACCATATGGGCAAGTAGGTTTTGGAATTCCAGGTGGTTTGAAGGCAGCTGTTCACTCATTGTCTAGTTTTATTGATACTTATGGTGACAATCCAACTCTATGCTGCCTCAAGCTTGACATGGCAAATGCCTTTAACAATTGTCATCGTATTCCTGTCTGCAACGCCTACATAGGGATCTGCCCGAGTTATTTGGTTGGGTTCAATGGTGTTATCACACGGAGGCCAAACTTAGGTTTGGTCAGAATCGACTAACATCTTCGGCTGGTGTTCAACAAGGGGATTCTTTGGGTCCTTTGCTTTTTTCTCTGGTCATTCTAGAGCTGATGGACGAAATTGGTGCACAGGAGGAAATATCTATGAATTTGTGGTACTTGGACGACGGATTCTTCGTTGGTCAGCGTTCTACTATCGCTTCAAGGTTAGAGAAGGTAAGATCAAAAGACCCATCTTATGGACTCCAGCTCAGTATGTCCAAGTGTGAGGTCTTCTGGCCAACTGGAGATCCTAAATTTCCACAATTTCTACCAACTATTGAACGAGTAGCTCAAACAAATGGAGGTGCTGAGCTGTTGGATTCTCCAGTGCGAGGATGGAACGATTTCTTTCAGAATTGCTTCTCAAAACGAATAGATAAGATTTGGGAATGTCGACAAAACCTTCAAAGTCTTGAAAATCCTCAGGTTGAGTTACATTTGTTGAGATCATGCCTTTCATTGTGCAAGATCAACCATCTCCTCAGAACTGTGCCATTTGATAAAACCACTTCTCAGTTGCGGCGTCTTGATGTCAACTTAAGAAAGAGTCTTGAAGGAATAGCTAACTGCTCTCTTTCTGAAAATTTGTGGAAACAGGCCACACTGCCAATTCGTTTGGGCGGTCTTGGTTTGAGGAAAGCATGCAGAAGTGCCCCTGCATCTTACCTTGCCAGTTGTAACTCCACTCGTCAATTGATATGTCGGTTCCATTATCTGCTTTCTCAGTTGAAAGTGTCATTTTCCATCGTAAACGAGCACACTTTTCCAGGAGAGCAGGTTGCTCATGACCACCTATGTCAAAGTATTCCAGACACAGCTATTAAGACTGAAATGACCAGTCAACGAAGTTTGCAGAGTAGGCTGGATTCTGATTTAAGTTCTTCCCTAAAAGATTCTGCTAGTATTCTAGATCGTGCTAGACTGAATTCCATTCCTGGCCAACATGCTGGTGCATGATTGCGGGCATTGCCAAACCTAAGCCTTGGCCTCGCCATGCCCAGCAAAGAATTTATTGTTGCTTTGAGAGTCTGGTTGGGCATTCCAGTCTTCAACTTGCCTTCTGATACCAAGCACTGCACATGTGGTGCAATCATTGACAAATTCGGTGATCGTTTATTGGGTTGCAACCAAGAGCAGAATCTGAGAATAAAGCGTCACAATGCACTCTGTGAAGTAGTTTTCAATGCACTCCTAGTGGATGATTTTCGTTGTCGTCGAGAAATGCGATGCAGTAGCACAAGCAATTCAAGACCTGGTGATATTTTTCACCCGAATTTCGAACATGGTCTTCCGACATATTTTGACTTGACCGTCTGAGACTTCTTATAGCCATCCTACCTTGGTCAAGCAGCCACTTGTCCAGGGGCAGCGGCTGCAGCAGGAGAGATGGAGAAAGATCAGCGGAATGATGCGATGGTTTCGAACACTGGAGGCATTTTTCATTCCCTCGTAGTGGAGCCTTTAGGATTATGGACACCGAACAGTTTACAAGTACTTAAAATTATAGCGCGAAAGGCTTCTTTTCTGAACGATGCTGGTATCAGTAGATCGGTTTGTAACTTGCATCAGCAACTGTCTGTAAAGCTACAATGGTAAGATGGTGTTATGTAGAATAGCTTTAGATCGTAGAATTGATCTCAGTTGAGATCTGTAAGAAGTATAAATAAATATATATATATATATATATATATATATATATATATATATTGAAAATCAAACAATCCCCCAAACATCTTCAAACAAACATGTCTTACATTACACTATAGGTACATACCATCTGTCAACGTCCTGTACTTCAAGCTGAATTCTCTTGTGAATCATTCTCAAATAATGTTTCCACAATTGAATAGAAAGTTGCTGCATCATATTTCGAAAAGCTTGGTCAAATTGAAGGCCACTGACTGCTGAAGTTTTAGAGGCAATAATAGCTTTTAGAGTATTGGTGCTCAATAATGACCAGAGCCCCAAGGTATCAACCAACGGTAAACGAGACCACCAGCTTGCACGAACTCTGTCTTCATGGCGAATATCGTGTAGATTCACACTGTAGATTCATATTGTGAAATATGAACAGCCGTTAGACATGTTACGCCTTCCTTTTACAGACACGAATTGTTGACCTGTTCACTCTTTGAGCAAACTGCAACGCCCCTTTCAAAGACGGCTCCAGTTTTCTACACATTGTTTTTATGATACAAAACTACACATGAATTGGTTGCAGAAACTGTCTTATTATGGTCAGATTCGTTTGTTGAAGTTTGCTTGGGATGTTTCTATGATTGATGAATTAACTACACACATACCTTATAAGATGAAATATTGGCGTGAAATGTATTTAGGCCGAATGGCGGATTTTTCAGCGACCGCCAATATAAAATCCGCATTAATTTGACCAGCAGGATGTGTTGACGTCATCACCCACGTGGATCAGGCATCACATGGCGATGTGGTGGTATGCTGGCAGGCCACAAGATGGTAGATAATCCCCACTTGCCGTTTGTTGTGCCTATGAATAAGTCCGTGAGACCACAAATGAAGCTGGACTGTCACGTCTCGCAGTTCCCGTTTTTTGCGCTGACACATGTACAGCAGTTCTTCATCACTAGGCATTTGGATACCATTAAGTTGGAAAATGTGATCCACGAACACAGCTGTCAATCACAAACTCCTCCATGACCACTTATAGTAAGACATATATCAGTTATCAAACAACGATGTCCGGATCGCCAAAATTAAATCATTTACAAAGCTTTGTTCAACCGTTTCTTAGCAAACCGCCAATGTAAATTAGTGCCAACGTTTCATTTTATATATGCATAAGAAATTATGTCGATTGCTATGCATATCAAAAGCATACATGAATGTCAATATTTAGTATTCCATGATTTGGTTGAATTTTAGACTGTACTTGGTGACACAAGCAGGCTGTGCAGGCAGGCAGGCAGGCAGACTGCTCTTTGATTTAATTAACAGAACTGCATTTTTATAGAAACAATGATGAATGCGAACTGAAAACTCTATATTTGCTACTTTCTTAATAAGAACAGGCAGAAATACGGATACACACACACACGCACACACACACAAAAACACAGACACGCACGCACGCACGCACGCACGCACACACACACACACACACACACACACACACACACACACACACACGGACACACACACACGCACACACACACACACACACACACACACACACACACACACACACACACCTAAAACCTGGAATTCTGCCACTATGGGCTTCGGCATTGCAGAAATTTCTACCAGAAATTGCAGTCATTGCCTTGTAACAGGTCACTATTCAGTTACACCAGGTCTCGTTGTATGGGATCAACCTACCTGCTCTTTGGACCATGCTAAGGGCATTTCACATTTCTGTAACTTGCTTCTCAGTAACAACTGTTGTGGACGATATACTCCTACTTCTCAATAACTTACCTACATTTAATTTGAAATAATATGGCTGGCATAATAATGAAGACTAGAAGGACTAATAATTGTGTATTATATTATTTGTACAGTCATACTGATAACAGTAACGATGAACACCATACTGTAGCATATTTCGAGAATGATTCACAAGAGAATTCAGCTTGAAGTAAAGGACGTTGATAGTTGGGATGTACATAGTGTAATTTACGAATGGTTGGTTTAAGTATGTTTGAAGGGAATGCAGTTACTGATGAAAGAGCGCACGCACGCTCCACACTTCCTGTATTTAGAATACAACAAGAATATAGGGCTGTAACGCGTCTATCGAATGTGAAATAACGCACGTTATAATGTGTACATTGTTGAAAACAATCCGCGTGTGGGATACATTGATATTAAACAACACAAAATCCAAAAAAGCGTTATAAATTTATTAGCGCGCGCTGCACTTGGATTGTTCTTATCAACGCTCATCCACAAAACGCTCACTGAGTGGCCGATACGTGCGCTTTGATATGAGTGCTTCGTAGTCTAGAACACGATAGACGACAACGTCCACTACTGTTAACTAGCGCCAAAGAATCTCACAAAACGCCAATACTCTCGAATGTTGCACGAAAATCGCACGAAACGAAGGTCAGTTTGCAGACAGTCTGAAAGCAGCACGATAGTTTCCACCGTTCCTAGAGCGACAGAAACAACTGAGAGACCATTTCCTGGAAACGTGATTACGTCTTTAAGACTCACGTGATCTAATGACGCGCAAAAACGTGTCACTTGGCGAACGAACTTCTGGAAACGGCCCCGTCCTTTTTTATGTTTTAAACGTTCTGAACGTACGTCTGTCGGGTTTCCTCTGATAATAGCGCCCACATAACCAACTTAGTTAGTATAGTTTTCCATTAGCACAGCGAAGGTGGAGCCAGCAGCTAGCGCATATCTCCGGAATTCTCATTTAATAATGAATAATTTCACAACTTACTGAAGACATTGTTTGCAATCAAAGTCATTTGCACACAGTACACACATAGCAAAAATTAATGCAAATAGATTGAAATCTATGTGTCGTACTCATCTCACAGATAACGTTACACAACAAACACATCTAGAACAACGACTTAAATCAGACTTCTAACACAATAATCGTGGTAAACCGTGTAGTAATCAACGATCATTGGTATCTTCATATATTGGGCATGGTGCTTCGTAATCGTTTTCCTCAACGTCGTTTTCACGCCTTGTTGCAATGTAGGCAGGGTTCTCTTCTTCTTTGTCCAATACAAGACTTGTTGCAATGTATGCAGGGTTCTCTTCTCCTGTGTCTTTTGCAGAGCTTGTTCCGTTGTATGCAAAGATTTTGTTTGCAGGGTCCACTACTGAGCTTGGTGTAAGGTATGCTGGGGTTTCTTGTACATAGCATTTTACAGGTCTTGCTGCAATATAAGCAAGATTTTTTTCAGCATTGTCTATCGCAGGGCTTGTTGCTATATACGCAGGGTTCTCATCGATGGGTTGATTGGTAGATGGAGTTGGATGCCTTTGCTGCACTTTACTTCCCGAGTGTCTAGAGCTATGGGTCTGACTGCAGAGAAGAATTTTCCAGCTAATTGACTTCTTTTCTTCTTTTCCCCTTTTGCTCATACTTGATTTCTCTTGTAAACTCTTGTCATTCGGCATATCTGCGAGCGCGATGGCCGACGTATTGTCTTTGCTGGCAGAGATCGGTATTTTTTGTTTATTACGGCGCCAGATAATGTAGAAAACAATTCCAGAAACAATACCAGCTGCGATCACTATCATTGTCAGAGATATCCCTGCAACAGCGCCTGCAGACAGTTCTTGTTTACTGTCTATAGTTCGAAAACAAGTCAATAAAATAAGTTAAACGTTTTGGATACACTAAACTATTTATCAAATTATCATATGTTGTCTCTATTGAGCTTCGACTACTAATATGAACCGAAATATGTGAAGGATCCATAGTAGTGGTATTGTCTTCTGTAGCATGCCAATAAATTTTATAGATTTGTAAAATTCAGAGTTTCAGTATTTAATTAAATAACTTACTTCCCGTCGTGTCCAGAATTTGAGTTGATTTTTTAGTTGGCGTCGCTACTTTAGTTTCTGTAAAACAGCAATTATACAACTTCTGCAACTTCAATTTTAATGATGGGTTTAAATTGAAAATTGGCAGTATAGACGAATAGCGTTTGAACATTCCAAAACTTTTCGAAAATGTTTATCGACTTACTTGCTAACGTTGCGTCTGGAGAAGATATGTAAGCAGATTTTTGTGATGGAGATGGAGTAGTTATATAGTCATCTGGAACAATAGTATGACACTTTTATCTTTTTAATGTTAAACTAAATCTAGCGTTTGCGATTAAATAGCAGCATGCGTGTAGTTGAATGAGTGTTTTGAGCTGACGCAAATTTTGTCGTGGGTGCTGTCGTTGTTTCTGTAAACAATCATTCTAGACATTGATATAACTGCATGCAAAATTGCTTAGATCTAAAATGTTTAGTTATCAGCTTACTTGTCTTTTCATGAGAGCTTCGAGGTGACATCCAAGTCGCGGGTGCTGTGGGTGCTGTAAAAATATTTATAGAAATTGTTATAATTTATATATATATATATATATATATATATATATATATATATATATATATATATGTATATATATCAAAGAATTTTTTCGTAATTTTTTCGTTTTTCTTTCTGTTATCATCCTTCTTCAATTATGCCTGTTTCTACTCCATCAGTCAGTCTGTCTCTGATGTTGTCAAGGATTTTTGCAATATGACTCTACTTCGGTGACTGTGCCTTGTCAGCTTTGGTGACACCTACTGGTAATTTTTTTGATCATGTCACTGTTTCTCTACCTTTTGACTATGTACATCCAAATTTTTGTTAACTTTAAAATGTGGTACAGTCACAAACTGGTTTTTTGGATGCTCTCTGTATGCAGTTAAAATGGGAATATATATATATATATATATATATATATATATATATATATATATATATATATATATATACACATTTTTATACATAATTTCCTAAAACTTGAAATGTTGATAATTAGAAAACATCTTATACTTGTCGTTTCTTGGTTGTTCTGAGTTGACATCCAAGTTGTCGTGACAGCTGTTGTAGCTTCTGTATACATAGTAGAATGACAATATATACAATGGTGCTTGTAAAAATGGCATAGTTTGATAGATACCATGAAACGGGCAGGAAGTGTTTGCTTGACATGTTTCTGTGTAGACTGATTGTCCTTTGCATCTTGGTGGGCTCTTTATGCATTGCCGTTGTACAAGTTTGATACCAGGTTTTGAACGACAAGATAGACTGCATTGTGACCCTCTGTTAGACTCTATCCACCCATCCTTCACTATAATAAAACTTACATACAAATTTGACGTAAACTGATAGCCTTCAATATTTGGCACCTTTAGCGGTTACTGTAATACTTGCTGTACTTTCTCCAGCGTCATTAATAGCAGTGCAGTTGTACATGTCACCAGTTTGAATAATCGAGTTGCTGTTTAGTATCAGGTAACTCGTAAAATAGCCGTCAACAATTTCATGCTTATCGGACTGGTTGTTTATAGTCACTCCGTTTTTGTACCAAACAAAGGATGGTTGGGGGTAAACGAGAGCAGATTGGCAAGCAATTGTTCTATTTTCAGTAAAAATTTTCGAGACATCGTTTGTAGCTGTGATCACTGTGTTTGGTGGAACTGAAATGACGCAATTTTTCAACCACGGTTAGCACTCAGTATGTAATATAAATCACAGCCACTAACCTTGAACGTCAATTATTGTAAACAAAGAGGTGTTGTCAACATTCTCTTTAATTTCGTATATTCCGCAGTCTGCCTCGGTCACATTGATTATTGTAAATGAAATTTCGTATGCTTCTTGCACCAGAATGGTTCGGCTATCGGTTGACGTATTTATGTTGACTCCATTTTTATAAACGCTAACTAAAGTATTATTTGCTCGTGTACTCGACGCGTATCGTCTGCACGATCGACAGAAAATATTAATGCCAACATGCCCGAATATGTTAACATTTGGATGGCCTCTTAAATTCGAATTGTATAGGACACCCCTGTCTAAATTGCGTGCAGACATAATTAGGCATATGAAATTTTGAACACACATTGCACTCTTACGTACAGATGAAATTCCCCGCGGATAGCGTAGCTGGAACCGACTCTGCTTGCCCCAGTGAATTGTTGGCATAACAAGAATAGTTTCCCAAATCAGAGTTAAACACATTCCTAATTATTAGCCATCTCCTTCCCTTTCTAAAGTAAATTTTTGGTAGCTCGATTGGTACTCCATTCTAACAGCAAGCAAATAAAGATAATTTACAGTGTTATCAATGACAAAAATTTGCTTAAACTTTTTTCCAGTTGACATCAGGCTCCGGAATCCCGTAAATTTCGCACCAAAATGCCGCATGTTGAAAGCGTTCAAGGAAAGGTTCGAAGTGGATACTGGCAGGATGACTAACTACGACTGGAGCAACTATAATAACATAACAATTAGTCATAATTACACAGTGTCTAATAACTACCAAAATCAAGTAATGGAAATAGACTAAATATTCGTATATGTTTGATGGACGTTACTGTGCACACTGTAACTGTATAAATTTGAATAGTAGTTGACAACTACTTTTGTAGTTTTAAGTAAGTGAGTAGGAATGTGTGACGGTGCCAGTTCATAGGTGTGGCTTTCCTGTGTGTGTGTGTGTGTGTGTGTGTGTGTGTGTGTGTGTGTGTGTGTGTGTGTGTGTGTGTGTGTGTGTGTGTGTGTGTGCATGCGTGTACGTGAAGGCGTGTGTGTTCAGTTAGCATATCAATATTAAGTCTTTTTGCAGCTTTCGTTTGATGTGCAAAAACAACATATAAACACGTTGTTACCAGCTTAACATACCATAAACTGATACTAGAAAGCTGCGATGTATTGTTCCTAGGTAATTGCCTGCTTCACACGTATACAAGCCAGCATCTGATTCGATTGCACGAGAGTAGAAGAGCTCATTACCATTGTGCTTAAAAGTAAATGACATTTTCCCTTGGGCAATTGGAAAACCGTCCTTTCTCCATAAAATCTTCGGTTTGGGTATTGCAATAGCATTGCACAGTAATGTGATATTGTTGTCTTTAATAGCTGTTATACGCAGGAAGTTACCTCTTTCATCTAACAATCTTGGAAATACACCTAAAGAAAAGATCAATTTTGGTTTTCTTGTGTTAAAATTTCAATTGAATTACCTTTATATATAACCCAAGTTAATAAAAATCCTTGCTTAGTCACTGATTGGTCACTTGAGAATCTTATCAAAAGCGAATTTTCCACGATTAGTTCATCAGGAATTTCATTTCCAGTGTACGATTTCACATGTTGAAGTTTTCTCTCATCTATAGATTTGCTTGTTTTGCGCTTGTAGATAGAAACTGTGTCGATACCTCTTTCCAAGTCTAACGATTTAAATGATAGGACGACGGTAGAGTTAGGAGACGCGTCAATATTCCAACTGCAATGTTCGTAATTTTTGTAACCGATTGGGAATCCAGGTGATGTTATTGTTCCGTTACGAAAGGAAGTAGTTCCACCGCATGGTTCTAAAAATATTCTTACTACTATATTTGTTGTTTGCTCGCAATATTTACTGTTATCTTAGCTTGCTTTTAACATCCGCGAGCAATTCATTGCTCAGTAGAAGTATTCTAACAATCTCATATTTATTATTGTTAATTTATTTAGGTTACGCAATTATTAGCGTTGGGATATTTAGTTTAATAGTATAACGATCAATATTTTACATTAAATTCAATAAAAGTGTACCAAGAATTGCGTTAATCGTTGAATATATAATCATTACTTGCATTAGTATTTTTTAAGTTTTGATTCTTGCTCTGATAATCAGTTGAAGTTTCATCCATCAACAGAACGCTAGATTCTGTACTTGCTCGATTTTTCTTTTCAAGATAAAAGATTTGTCAGATCTAGATACTGGAAATAGAGATTATCGTCAACATCTTGTTCAGTTGATGAGTGTTCGTTTTACTGGAGAAATCTAACCAAATTTGTAGCGTATTTTTCATTCTACTATACATGTACATGGTGGTAAATTTCGCAGTTGGTATCCGCTAGAAGATGAGAAGTACCTGTGACACTGAATCTCATTCTCGGAATAGCAGCTCAAGGCTCCACCTTTCTCATAGCATCCCATTCGTTGGTTAGAATCTGCCTTATAACATGCTTTTATTGCAAAAGTCTAACATGTTTAGCAAGAACAGACTGTGTTTATGTTAAAAATCCGCATGTAATTATATTACCGCTTTGACCTACAACTGAATGACGTTTATTACAACAGCGTTCCCTAAACACAATTCTTAAAAATGAAACGTTTTAGAGAGTCGAGTTGTCTTCTGTGTCCCTGGTAAAATGACGATCATGCACGAGTATCTACATTTAGTTGATCTGCATAGTCAAACAGACATGAGTGTGCTAACAAGGACAATATGGGCAGGGCAAGCTCCTCCCATTTGTAGGATGTCAGTTGTCACTATTGATTTCTAACGATTAAATAATTACCAAACTCTTCAGTTAGACTTCTTTGTTTAGAATTAGTAAAACTCAATCATGAAATCTAAATTTTACTAGTTTTAATCAGTTATGATTTAGTATGTAGGTACTGGTTGTCTGAAATAGTTTCGTGTGCAAACGTTCATGCCTAGTGAATAATATATTTTACCTGAGCAGTTGTATCCCGTCCACTGAGGAGCACAATGGCAAGCGGTACACGCATCTATAACCGTGCCACCATTGAAGCACACAAGAGTGCAACCTGACAAGTAATATAAGCAGCAAGCAAACAAGTTAATAATATGACCTGTGTCAATAAGGTTATACGATTAAAACAGTAATGGCTAACATAAAGATCTATACACTTCAAACATTATCAAACTCATATTTGTAATAATTTTTAAATTTTTAATTAAATATTTACTTTAAATTTAATTAAATTAATAGGTCAATATTAAATAATTTAGAACTATCATTACTCAATTTTGAAGACGAACTATAGTTTAGAAATAGTATAGCTGCATAATGAATGTCTTTGCATCCTAAACCGGTTTTGTGCTTGCATATGTTTTCATTCTAGCATGCTAAAAGCGTTTTGATATTGACAGATCACTCCTAAATCGCTTACAACTGATCATGTTTATCCTTACTAAAATATGTTACTTAATATTTCAAGCTTTAAAATTTTTTACTGTGAGACAGTTTATCATGTATTCTGCCGCTTCAACTGTAAACGAAAATCCTCCCAAAATTTTTACCATAATGATAATAAAATCACGTTAATATAACTGTTAAAATAGCCGTGACTCATAATTTAAGAGGGTATACGTAGCTGCTATGGTAACAAGACATCAGACCGTGTCTGTCTTTTTGGCCACACCCAACAATATTGAATTGCCATTGCACACCCAAGTGTCTATATGCAGCAACGACAATAATATCCTTACATTCTAGGCGATCTATAAACCGTATCTGACTACTAATGTTTAGATAAACCGCTTTCAAAATGCTACCCTCGGTTTCAGCAAATTGCATTACCGATTCTGAACAAAAAGTGTGCTTTCTGTAGAAACGGCTATTAACATAGGTAAACATAAAGTACCTTGAATGCTCTGTAAGCCGTAGAGTACAATCAATAACGCGAGAAACGCTTGCCAGTGTTTGTAGATCATCTTTCAACGCTCGTTTCAAACACCAGTCAAACTTGACATTTCCTTTTTAGTCGAGAGGCCCGTATGAGGAAGTTCATGAAATCTAGAAAATGAGATTGTTTAGCTACATTAGGCGAGATGTAATCGCCGTCTACCGTAATGTACTAAGTCATAAAAATTGATTTATCGTTCTTTCGTCTTCCAATCCATTGTTTCTTATATCACGGAAAAGAGAACAACAGAGTGACGGACAAACGCAAGTTAGCGCCTTCAAAGTGTTGGTAACGACTCGATCTCTCTCTTCCTTGCAATCACATTATAATGCTCAAAAATGGTTTTTGTTACCAACTTTTGATCTTTACTGCTGTTGCCTCGTGTACAGTACTCTGAGACCAACTAGAAACTCTTTGCGTTAATGTGCCTAAATATTAGGACGCAATATACTATTTCTATAATTCTAACAACTTCTTTACTCATACACCCATTAAGACTGAGTCAGTCAATTATTTCATTTTAATCATCAGTCATTAACTTAAGCTAGTCTATCTGACTAGCTTGCTGGTTTGTGGCCCGGGCCATTTGAGTTTTCCCACTGATCCGCACCTGCATGTGTTCAAGTAGTTGTGACTGCTGTTGTTGTTTCTGTAATACACAAAATGTATTGTTAAACCGCATAGTTAGAAACATACCGTCAGACGGACAGATAGAGTTTTGTTGACATGTTTGTAAGAGGATTGATGGTGCTAAGCATCTAAATCAGCTCTCGATGCATTTTCTTGGGACAAGTTTAATGCCAGGTTCTGAACCACAAGATAACTCTGTTGCAACCCTGTGTTAGACTCTATCCACCCATCCTTCACTATGATACAAACTCACATACAAATTTGCCGTAAATTGATAACCTAGAATATTTTATACCTTCAGCGATCACTATAGTATCTAATACTTGCTGTAATCCATGTTTCCAGCGGCATTTATAGCGGTACAG
Organism: Corticium candelabrum; assembly: GCF_963422355.1. Lineage (NCBI taxonomy): Eukaryota > Metazoa > Porifera > Homoscleromorpha > Homosclerophorida > Plakinidae > Corticium > Corticium candelabrum. Next base: position 7,008,182 of record NC_085091.1, on the reverse strand, counting down.
ATTTAATTAAAATTTGTTTGATTATTCCTGACAAGACCTAGCCATCGCAATAATGAATTACAATCTTTTTGTAAAGATATTTTCATAAACGTTTCCTGCATCTGATTGATGGATTGTTTATGGCTTGTGGTTACCATGCACAACAAATTGCGAATACTGCTTTCTGCGCTAAGGGCACGGTGCACTTCTAAAGGTGACAGAAATAGTAAGCCACACATCCACAAATCTACATACCGGAAATCATTCCAGCAATATAATTTTGTAAGTAAGTTGCTAAGTCACCTATACAGCTTTTACAAAGTTTTGTATTAGTAATTATTAAAATATAAAAGATACTCACTAAAAGTTTTAAATTATCTTCCTACAATAGTACATGTTTTCCATCTTCCAAAGGTTAAGTATTATCTTGAACTCCTGAGTTAAGGTGTACGCAAAGAAATCTATTCGTTCAACATACGTAGTATCCCGCGCAATGAAATCAAGTAGTCATGTATCCACAGAGCACCAATTTCTTGTATATCTTGCTTTTCATATCAAATTTTACTTTAGTTGTTGCTGCTCTGCCTAAAATCTGCTTTTGAGTTTAGAGGCCGCTATTGCGATGAAAGAAAAATCTTAGCTTAACCGTTCCTCTTTTGGGCTGACGTTTGGTACTCTAACCCAAAACTTGATCTGTATGGTACACTGGCTTAGATATTACTGATTCACCTCTTTACAACTGCACTAGAACTGTGTTCTGAAGAGTGCTCTTCGATGATGGCCGTTGTCTAGTTGAACTAGTTAGCCGAAAGCTCACTTTCCGCGCGCTCGCAAGAGAGAGACCCGGATAATGGACCAGAACGTTTGTGTTGGAATGATTGATTTTATTCAATGATTTTTCTTGTTGTCTCTAATGCAATACTGTAACTCGATTTGTTGTCCGGTGGTTGATTGTCCAGTCAAGAGATATCGCCAAGGTGAACGTCAACGTGTTCTGAGCACATTCGAAAATCAGGACGCCAAAACAATAGCAGAGGATTTTCGACTGCGTCATTCACTAGAGCCTTGCTTATTTTGTGGTAAGCTGTATGGTTCTCGTTGCACGCACACTGGATTCAACGCCCTCGAAAGACACGCTATAAGACTTGTTCTAGACGAAGTACTGAATCGCGTCAAACAACCTGTTCCTCTAATAATAATTCCGAGACAATGCTAGCCAATAGTCCTTTCAATACTACAGCTGGTTCGGGACAACATTACGGTCACGACTTACATTTCAAACCATCATTAAATCGTCATGAACCGCTCCTATTGGATGCTGAAGATTCCTCAGCCGTGTCATCTGTCAATGTGTGTATAGCGACGGGGATTTTAATTCAAGACCGGAAGATAACAAACGACATGCCAGGCCCCAGGTAAAGGTGATATCAAAAGACGACTTCAATTAAATTCGAAACCGTTCAGCACCATCAACTACTATTCCTTCATGTCTTCCCGTAAAAACGTCACATGTGAGCAATACGGACGGATGGCGATTTGTTGAATGTGCATGTAGATTTTGAATCTATTAGTGGGTCAATCATTCATACTGTTTCACGCATACCTAATCATTTATAGGATTGCTTCAGAGAATGTTGTGCAATGTCTCTTGTAACACTTGCAGAAAACAGCCATGATCTGTTGGCGTGGAAATTGTTTCTGTTAAATCCGAGGTTTCTCTTGCAACCAATGACACGTGGAGGAAAGAAAGACTGGTGTAAAAGAGTATGAGTGTAGTTATAAAAAATTCAAAGAGTTGAAATTTAAGGAGCTCTATCAAGCATCTATTCCTCGCTTAGATAAAACCTTTGCCAGAGAACTTTTAATTGTTCAGATTCTGATTCAGTTCTTTCTTCTCAGTTAGTCAGATTTGTTTTATCAAAAGTAAATCATTGAGAGATTTCTCATGTATACAAAATCTTGACAAGTCCAGACTTGGCTAAACCGTCTGAAGAAACTTTCCAACGTTTAAAAAACATCCACAACTACAAAATGCGGTTTCTGAAATTCAAAGGGAACACAAAGCAACTCGCCCTTCAGTTCAAATTCGTCATTTTCGTCTTCTGTTTCAGTTCTCAAGAAATGTCCAAACGGTCCTAGCTGCGGTTGTAATGGTTGGAGATTTAACATCTTGAGTTATTTATTATTGGAGTCTGATTACACTGCTAACTACCTTTCTTCATTATGCAACAGCTATCTGTCAGGTTCAGTACCGGACGTGGTGGCTACTACTCTAACCGGTGCAAATCTGATTGCTTTACAGAAAATAAATATGATGTCAGACCACTTGCTGTTGGTGATTGCCTTCGCCGTTTGACTGCCAAACTTGCGTGTCATCAGCTCAAAGAAAAGATATCTAATTACCTTTCTCCTCATCAAAATGGTGTTGCTACTCCAGGTGGAGCTGAGCTGATGACTCAGCTCATTCAGGCACGTCTGGAAAAGCATCCGGATTGGATTGTGATCAAAACAGATGCAAAAAATGCTTTCAATGTTGTTGATCGATCTGTGTTCTTGACTGAAGTAGCATCAATTTTTCTGGAATAATTTCCTTTTGTGGCACAATGTTACATCACTCCAGCAAGACTTACTGTTCGTGTCGAGTGTGAAATAAAGTTTAAACTTTCTGAGCAATGAGTACAACAGGGTGACCCTCTAGGTCCATTGTTATTTGCTTCGGCTCTTCAACCAAAAAAGTTGATAAATGCAGCCAATGAACACAAGTCAGTATTTACATCTAGTTATCTTGATGATATAGCATGATACTGGGACCACAGGAAGAAGTAATCAAATGCTACAACAGGTTGAAGGACCAGTTCTCCAGTATTGGCTTAGAAATGGGTGAAGATAAGTGTAAAGTCTTCTCGCCAGTAGGTATACAAAACTGGGATTTGAATATACCGATAAAACAAGATGGCCTAATTATTTTGGGAAGTCCATGCAGTCGGATCCATAACATTTGTAATAGAATACGTTTGCAAACAAGTGAAACAAATTGGGTCTGTGCTTTGGTAGCTCTACACGAGAAGCCACCCGAAACTAGAGGTATTTGTCCGGGTCTAGAGGTAGGGCGTGATCTAGAGGGAGGACGTCGAGTTTCGTTCTCGCTACAATGAGCCAAATCCATTGATTGTCATAGATCCAGATCAGTTACCTAACGCCTCTACGTTGCCCTATATTTTATAGCTAGGCGGTTGCGTTGGACAAAGATTTCGCGTCCGAATCTAGCCACAATCTGAAACTAGATACGGGACTTTACTGGTCAACCTCGAACATAACCAATTACTGCTAAACCAATCAAAATTTACAACTGACATTCCGGCTCTAAGACGCTGATTGGCTTAGAAGGCTATTTCCGAAATCATTTTAGTACTGTTCCTAGAGTTCGCGCGCTCTCTGGTCTGGAAGTTCGAGGCTAGCAGCACGACTCGGAACATACGGGTTTGTGTTCTACTCGCTTGGATGCCGCGAGCAAACAACTCTGAGACGGTGAGACATAGTGCTTGCCAGTGGAACTTAGTTTAGTTTGTTTGATCGCTTCCGTGTTTGCTTGCTTGGGTCGATGCCGTTGACTGTCCAACATTAGGGAGTGTCCAACACTAGGAGACTTACCCCATTCGAATTCTTCTTTTTGTAGGTGAAAGTCCATATTCTATAAGTGAACGTTTATAAGGTCATGGGCACTGTACATACTTCCAGGAGTCTGATACAGCAGTCACCCTAGGAGACTAGTCGAGCATGCTCAGAACTGGCACAGTAAGACTGGAGTTATGCTACCTTACGTGTAGATAAGAGCATACCCTAGCTACTATGTGAGGTAATACATTAGCTCTAGAATTTGGCTGTGAGTTAGGCTACCTTACTTACAACATGCCCTGCCATCATGTGAGCTAATACTGTAGCTCTAGAATTTAGCTATTAGTGCATGTTGAGCTCTTCAAGCACTAGTAATTGCTGTGTAAGTTGATCCTTTAAGACTGTGATATTTATTAATACTTTGATTTTTATGCTAAATCAACTGGAAATATTGGTAATTACTATTGTAATATATCTTTTCTAGTTTTTCCAAGGTATTGAAAGGAATAAAACTAAATGCTTAATTAATCAAATTTCAAATACATTCTGAGTATAGTTTTTGCCAGTTTTTGTTTTTCTGTGATTGATTTAAGTGATTCGGGTGCCTGTGTAGCTTTGTGCACTGATGGTAGTGTGTGCACCAATGTTAGGACATTTTTCAAGCAGCATAGCATGGCTTATTTAACATAGTTGTATCAATTATTTGTTACTTTACTCTTTGTGACTGTGAATCAGTGCGATTAGCCTAACCAGATTTATTTGTTGTATATGTAAAAATCAGCTTTACTTTACAGTTACTTGTTTGTATCTATTTATCTGTTTTGTAGAAATTTCTGGCCGTTGTGATTTCTGTTCTTGCAATGACAAACGTTGAAGGTCATGAAAGACTCGAATATAGGCTCAAGGGATCACAAGAACAGTTGGAATCGTGGGCCATGAATATGTTCGGTTTGTTTTGACGATGTCTGTAATGTCTGATAGACTACAATACATTACAGTACAACAGCACTATTCTATGTCATTTGATGTCAACTGATTGTTTATGGTGTATAGAAAGTAGTGATCTGCTCAATGTTATTACATTGGCTAGGTTATATATGACTGTTATTGTAACTCGTTATTATGGAATTAATAATGAGATATGATAGTACAATGTTTTAACAATGTCTTGTATGATTGCCCAGCTGCAGATCTATTGTAGAGCTTAATATTCTTGGACATCTAGTCTAGGATTTTGAGACACACTAATTGATTTCTGAAATGGTCATTGCAAATGTTGATTGAAAACCATTTAATTAAACATTCTTGGACTGTTCTTTCTATAGTGATCATTTGTGATTTTATAAAATTAAATTTAGTTTTCTTTTCAACTTTTCTTTTTATGTGACAGCAAAAGATGAATGATTTCATCTATAATCCATAAGCAACAGGACATTGTAAGAGTCACGTGACTTAGCAAGTAACACACTTGCTGGAATGGCTATCGGTTTGCGACTATGTGTGTGGATCCAATGTGTTGTCGACTATTTCTCTCATACTTAGGAATGTGCCATGCTCTTAATGCAGTTTATCACCGAGCAGTATTTGCGATTTGTTGTATATAGCAGCACTGATAATGGACGGACCAGTGGTTTTTTCCTGGAACGGTCTAATTCATGTTTGCAATTGCCAGGTCTTGTCGGAAATATATAACAAAACTTTAATACCTGTTTGATCAATCGCTTTCACGGCTTACGATAGTTAAATGAGAACCTGACATCGCATAACCAGAGACGACATTAAATATCGTTTGTCATTGTTGTTTTTGAACTGTTGTAGGTGTGAAAGTAAATTCTGTAAACATAGCTTCAATTACTAGTGTTAATCAGACTAGAGTCAGGCTATCAAAAAGTGCAATGGGCCAAGCTGACCTGTTAATTGCTATCTCACTGTAGCTAATTTCCGAATAAGCAGAGATACTGTTCTTGTTGTCCCAATGCAGTTGACGACTAGTGCTTGTATGAAAGAGCTATTGCTTGCAATGCTTCTTACTAAGCAATTAAACAGTAGCTTCTGCATTTGATTGTTTTCCTTGCATTTTTGTTTACAGCACTGTGTCATTGTCTAGATGGATGTATTGGTTGTGGCAGTCATTCACTAGTTTGTGCGCTTGCTTGTTTGGGTATCTGCGTCATTACTTTCTTGCTCGCTTGTCTTTCATTGTAGTAAGAAACCAAAATGACTACATTACATTGTACATTTGTCTCAATGTTGTTTCAATTTAAGTCTACATTTTAACATTGTATGTTTATTATTGAAGACATTTGGCTGGTGAGATAAGTCGGGAGGATGCCGATCGAACTACTGCATCTGCAACAGCTGCGGTTGACGACTTAGTGTTGTTAGCTCTGCAGATTGTACCGTACAATATGAATCGTAACGCTGAAGCATGTGATCTGCTGATGGAAATAGAGAGACTAGACTTGCTGGACAAATATATGGATGAAGCTTCGTATCCAAAAGTGTGCTTGTGCTTGACAAGGTGTGATGCTAGTTATTGTGTTGTGGTGTGGTGCTAGCCAATTGGTGAAAGTGTTTTTGCATTGTTATGCATGTAGTTGCTTTTCTCTTTGTGTAAACTGGTTGCTTATTTGGCGGTCTGCTCGTTTACATGACCGTTTATTGTACGTGTGTGTGTGTGTGTGTGTGTGTGTGTGTGTGTGTGTGTGTTTGTCTGTTTGCTTGTCTGTCTGCCGTGTGCATGTGTGTTTGTCTGTTTGCTTGTCTGTCTGTCTGTCAGTTTGTCTGTCTGACTTTCCCTCTGTTTGTTGCTTGCTTTGTCTGTCTGTATATATGTTTGTTTGTCTCTTAGTTAGTTAGTTAGTTTGTTTGTTTGTTTGTGTATCTCTGTGTGTGATTGGCTGTTGACAGTGTTGTAGATTTGTAGGAGTTGGACAATTTCTGGAGTCTGGGTATTGGTGTGTTGTTTGTTTATGTTAGTCAGTTTGTCTACATCTTAGAAATAAATTTGATGTACAGAAGGGAGTAATGCAATTGCATGATGAAAGTGAATGACATTAGTCAATGCCATGAGATGGCAGTGTGAGGTTGTTTAACTTAATTTTTTTTCGTGTAACTGTCTATTCATTTGTTTGGCTGTTTTCGTTTTTACTTATTTTTACCATTGGTATGATTTGTGTGCATTTGTGTGTGTGTGTGTGTGTGTGTGTGTGTGTGTGTGTGTGTGTGTGTGTGTGTGTGTGTGTGTGTGTGTGTGTGTGTGTGTGTGTGTGTGTGTGTGTGTGTGTGTGTGTGTGTGAGTGTGTGTGTGTATCTATTCTGCACGTGCTAACTTGTATTGTGCTGCAGTTGTGTGAACTGCGTACAGCTTTAACGATTTACCAGAAATTTAACCAGCCAGCTGATGCTGTGTTTCTTGTAATTCGTCTAAATGACATGGATCTTGTTCAAGAGATATTTACAACATGTGAAGGTCTGTAAGTAATGATCAACATTTATGACAACAGTATCTATTTAATACAGTCAGAGCTAAACTGTGTCACTAAATTGTAATGCAACAAAATGTCACTGTGTGTGTGTGTGTGTGTGTGTGTGTGTGTGTGTGTGTGTGTGTGTGTGTGTGTGTGTGTGTGTGTGTGTGTGTGTGTGTGTGTGTGTGTGTGTGTGTGTGTGTGTGTGTGTGTGTGTGTGTGTGTGTGTGTGTGTGTGTGTGTGTGTGTGTGTGTGTGTGTGTGTGTGTGTGTGTGTGTGTGTGTGTGTGTGTGTGTGTGTGTGTGTGTGTGTGTGTGTGTGTGTGTGTGTGTGTGTGTGTGTGTGTGTGTGTGTGTGTGTGTGTGTGTGTGTGTGTGTGTGTGTGTGTGTGTGTGTGTGTGTGTGTGTGTGTGTGTGTGTGTGTGTGTGTGTGTGTGTGTGTGTGTGTGTGTGTGTGTGTGTGTGTGTGTGTGTGTGTGTGTGTGTGTGTGTGTGTGTGTGTGTGTGTGTGTGTGTGTGTGTGTGTGTGTGTGTGTGTGTGTGTGTGTGTGTGTGTGTGTGTGTGTGTGTGTGTGTGTGTGTGTGTGTGTGTGTGTGTGTGTGTGTGTGTGTGTGTGTGTGTGTGTGTGTGTGTGTGTGTGTGTGTGTGTGTGTGTGTGTGTGTGTGTGTGTGTGTGTGTGTGTGTGTGTGTGTGTGTGTGTGTGTGTGTGTGTGTGTGTGTGTGTGTGTGTGTGTGTGTGTGTGTGTGTGTGTGTGTGTGTGTGTGTGTGTGTGTGTGTGTGTGTGTGTGTGTGTGTGTGTGTGTGTGTGTGTGTGTGTGTGTGTGTGTGTGTGTGTGTGTGTGTGTGTGTGTGTGTGTGTGTGTGTGTGTGTGTGTGTGTGTGTGTGTGTGTGTGTGTGTGTGTGTGTGTGTGTGTGTGTGTGTGTGTGTGTGTGTGTGTGTGTGTGTGTGTGTGTGTGTGTGTGTGTGTGTGTGTGTGTGTGTGTGTGTGTGTGTGTGTGTGTGTGTGTGTGTGTGTGTGTGTGTGTGTGTGTGTGTGTGTGTGTGTGTGTGTGTGTGTGTGTGTGTGTGTGTGTGTGTGTGTGTGTGTGTGTGTGTGTGTGTGTGTGTGTGTGTGTGTGTGTGTGTGTGTGTGTGTGTGTGTGTGTGTGTGTGTGTGTGTGTGTGTGTGTGTGTGTGTGTGTGTGTGTGTGTGTGTGTGTGTGTGTGTGTGTGTGTGTGTGTGTGTGTGTGTGTGTGTGTGTGTGTGTGTGTGTGTGTGTGTGTGTGTGTGTGTGTGTGTGTGTGTGTGTGTGTGTGTGTGTGTGTGTGTGTGTGTGTGTGTGTGTGTGTGTGTGTGTGTGTGTGTGTGTGTGTGTGTGTGTGTGTGTGTGTGTGTGTGTGTGTGTGTGTGTGTGTGTGTGTGTGTGTGTGTGTGTGTGTGTGTGTGTGTGTGTGTGTGTGTGTGTGTGTGTGTGTGTGTGTGTGTGTGTGTGTGTGTGTGTGTGTGTGTGTGTGTGTGTTCATGCGTTTCCAGAAGTTACTGTTTGTAGTCAGTTGCATGATGTCTTCAGCCAAGCAAACACTATCACCGGCTTTCAAACTCATTTGACACTCGTTTTATTGGCATACTGGGAGAGGGCCGAGTTAGCTACCGAAGAATGCAAGTTGCCTTCTCATTTGGAAATATGTCAGGTGGACTCATGGTGTTGATATTGTTTAGATGTATTGCTAAGCTCAATTATGGAAGGATAGTCATTTTGAAGAAAGTTCATGGATCATCATAGATTTAGAGGAAATAATGCGACTCAGATAGAATGTATGTGTGAATTGTACATATCAGTGCATTTTTTCATTGCTGGGATGCAGAGAATTGTAGTAGAAATAATGAGATGATAAGTTTCTCTTGTACTGTATCAGTGCATGTATGTGTTGTTATCGATTATACACACAGTTTACTTGTCTTGTTTGCTCTTTATAGCTGAAATCTGGTAACATTTGCATTGTTGGCAGATACTATTTGTTGATATGTTACAGTGTAGCCAATTTTTGATAACCGAGATTAGTGGGACATAGATATGCATAGTTAAGAGTGGAACCTCTAGCTAGCAGACCATAAGCTCTCAGTCTTTTGTCAGACGCTCACAAAGGACACAAAGCTCTCTGATTGGTTGAACTTGTAATTAGAAAGTAGTGATGGTGGTAGAAGGTTTAATTAAATCCTTGATCAGTGATGTGCTGTTGCGTTGTTTTTTGAGATAATGGGGACTTTGTGTACTTACCATGGATATAGATTACGTGACGTCATTGTAAGTGTATGTATCATATCTAAATTAGGCCTTGTGTACACAGTACTGTGTCAAAGTTACCTGGCTTTTGGCGTTAGTATAGTACTCTGATGCACAGACACATAGAGAGAACAAACGCAAGGAAAGCGAACTGTTTGCAAAAGATGGTGAGTGGTGGGTTGTTGGTGGTGTGTGAGTGGTGATAAGATTCATTTCCCATCTACTTGAGGTATGTCATGATGCATGTCACTAATTACCAGGGACGTATCCCCCGCGCAAGCATACTCAGAACTGCGTGCGTCATGGACTCAAGACAAGCAGGTCAGGCTCTTGTTTGTCTTGGTTTGTCAGGGTTTCAGAGAGTTTGAGAGACAGCGGTTGTCTCTTGATACCGTTTGTAGTGAATGAGCATGCGCAGAGTGGCTATATCAGACATATGTGACGCGTTTCGAACAAGATGCAGGACTGGGCTAGCGCGGGCTGGCTCTGCAAGCATTGCCGTTCCACGCCAACACAGCACCGGGGTAGACTGATGGTAGAAATTGGCAGACTTTTGCAATGTCAGTACAGATCACGCCTACATATTTATGGCCACGACCCCTCCTCTAGCGAAACTTCTGTAGATTAGCGTTCCGCTTACACTATACATTTAGCTGTTGTCTTGGGTATTGGCAGTAAAAATTATTTAGTTCTAATTTAATCTTAATTGAATTTTAGACCTAATAGAACATGTGTACCAGACTCTCTCCTCGCGCTGTCGTGCCCGTATGCAGACAGTAATCTAATATTGCTCTTTTTGCAGACTGTTTGTCAAAAACGACTATTCAAAGCAAAGAGTTTGGCGAGGAAGTACACGCAGAATGGTCGTCTGTTGGTACCAGTCAGCTGACGGAAGAGAAGGCAACATCAGAAAACAGTCAGAGTAATGGAGGAACAGCCAGAAGTCCTCAAAAGTACAAGTAACATATATTACGCGCACACTAAATGTCAAAAAATTTACTGGGTATCATTATATACAAATTATGACAGTAAAACTGAATCTGTGTTTATAGTTAATTAATTGGGTTTTGATTAATTAATAGAATTAATGGAAAAGTTAAAGGCAACAGTCTGATGAGCTAGCCGTCACACGGGTTTGCAGCTTATTAGATGGACACCATTGAGGTGACTCTTCAGGCAGGCCGGCGGAGCCCACCAGATGTTGGGTGAGCCAGACCTTGCTTGACTAGGCTTCGCCCACTTGACAACTTTCGACTAAAGCCGTATAGCTAGGGTGGAGTCTGGCTAAAGACAGCGTTACTAGAGGGTATTCTAACTACTAGTAGTATTGTACTCTGACAATATTTAATCATTTATTGAACTGCACGCAAAGAATGTCAAATTTTAGAGATTGAAAGACCAAAACTGACTTGCGCTGGTCATTAGCACTAAGGAACCCATTTCCGATTTCTAAAAGGTTCATCTTATCTATTCGGTCACTATGTACATGCTGTACCATCAAATTGTTTAGACGGCGTTGGCTCATTGTACACCTCAAGTACATCTTCAGTCTTCTGACAGCGATGAAGGACCTCTCACTTGTGGCATTTGATGCTGGCATCACTAATATCAACTTGACCAAGCTAATAACCTCTGAGTAGAGAATTCTTCCTGCATTCGACATAGTCTGAAAGTACTTCAAGACACTGCCCAGTGATGCGTCTTTGACACCTGGGAAGTTCGTAGCCAGCACCTGCCACTGAGTGTTGAGGTTGGCTTGATCTATATCATGTGAATGGTGTTCAGAAACAAACGCAAATTCCTCATCACAATGCTCTCCTTTACATCCCTTCAGCAACAGTTGTTCTACATTTGAATACATTCTATAGCCTTGTTGTTCAAATCGATCAACCAAGCAAGTCACAATCGGATCTATAGCTTGGTTATAAACAGTGACCCTGTAGAGCTGTTCTGGTGAGTGACAAAAATTCAGGTGGTGCATCGCCATCTTCAAGTCGAGTTGGACGCATCCGCTTACGTTTTAGACGTAGTTCTGACAGTTCTAGCCCTGCTGCTTTTGCAATTACACTCTTCTAAAAGCTGCTTGTATAGGTCTCCTCTTGCAATGACTCAAGAGTTTTCATCAAATCCCTAACAGCTGTATGTTCCGCTGTAGCTGAAATATTCTTTTGCTGTAGTGTCTTACTGAGATTTTCTCTATGTCGAAGAACCATTTCTGCAAGAGAGGATGCATAGTAGTACTCAAGGGTTCTCATTTGAACAGCTACGCCTTGAGCGCGTGCTCTGATTTCACTGTCTTTTGATTCTTTATAACACAGATGCCAAAGCTCTAGGAGAACTGAGTAGTTGTCTAGCACACTCGTCAGGGCATCCGCACAGACTGTCCTGTAGGACATACATAGGACCGTATACCTGGCGAGCCTGGTCTCATTTCTGCGTTCAATTTCTGGAAAGCAGCATCACGTTTTGGTAAAAATTTAATCAACTTACATACTTCTTATGTTGTATTTAGTGCATTTTTCAGGATTCAAATATTCTTGATTGCATCACTGGCAGCCAGATTAAGCGCATGCCCATAGCAGTGTGTATATAAAGGGAGGGGCTTTTCCATTAGTATCTGCTTGGCCACACCTGACTTTCCTCCAGGCATATGGTACTGGTACCAGCATAGCACTGGCCTCCTAAGTTTATGGATGTCCAGATTCAGTGCAGTTAGAACATCTGTGAGAACAGTTACAACTGTCTTTGCATCTGTTATTTCAAGCTGGTAAGGGTCGACCAATTTTTCGTGAACCTCTACTTCGTGATCACCGTAACAAAAGATGATAACCAGTTGCTCTTTGTTGCTTGCATCAGTCGTCTTATCTGCCATAGTGGTGTAGTACTTAGTAGAATGCAGCTCATTGCATATCTCTCGAAGACATGAATGAGCCATTAACATGATCATCTCATTCTATATATCCTTTGAAGTGTGCATCTCATTATTTCTGTTTGTGCCCTCATGAATGCCTGGGTTGTCTGCAGCCCTGAGCATGAGGACTTGCATGAAGTTACTGTTGTCCTCTTTTTCATTCCCTCTCAATTGTAGTGTCGCATATCCAGACCCCTTTTCGACGCGTCATCCTTTCGTGCAAAATGGGGACTGGTGAACAGCCTTTGATGTCGCTGTGTGCCGCGTAACTAGAAATCGGCTATCTAAAGACCGGATTTAGTTTCTTAAACGCTTTACTAAAGACGAGACTGGTATGCAAGCAGTGAAATCCTATCACATTAGCTTCTCTTGTTTCGTAGCAGTGCACGGAACAACCCCGTAGTCTATCTTTCAAAAGTACCCGGATAATCCAAAAGTGCAAAGCATCGGCGAAAATGATCGGTTGTCTTGACTTTATTGCTGTTATCTAAGTGGAATACTGACGCCGGTTTACTCGCATTGCTAGTTCAAGATTTCACGACAAGGACACCTTTAGGTGTTCGACATTCTGTTCCCGACTTAACAACGTTCAGCTACAGTTACAATAGAGTAAATATGCTCGTAAAAAGTTGTACAACTTGTCAGAGTGCTCGTACCACGTTTTCTGACTGAAATACGCGGAACAACGAGTACGTGCAAGCATCTGGCAAAGTCCAAAAGTCCAAGTCCCGCCTACTACCATCAGTCACGCCTACTGTTTGTCACAAGAGCTGACCCGAGCGACGAAACACGGATTTCATGCAACCGATAGACACCCTCACAAGCAACTGTTTGGTGCTGCTCTTGCAAAGTGAATAGAAAAACATCAATGGAATAGCATGAGGGAAACAAATTGCGTTCTAGCGGTGGAGCTAAATGCACAGGAGGTTCAAAAGTTGGTTCCCGACCAGCAAGACGCAAGACCATCTAGACAAAAGTTGTCTTGCCTCTACCCTAAACGACAATAAATCGCCTCCGGAACAATCAACGCACAGCTGAAGGCCTGAAGATTTATGCAAAAGCGCCCGTACTTCGTAGTAAATGTACTTATCGCGCACCGTGCATTTCAAGATCAGCGATTTGTGCCCGTTTCATGATCGTCTCCTGTCCAAAAGAAATCACGACACCAACGCAAACTGCTGTTGGCAATCGACTAAGGCACGCTGCATGCTCTGCTGATCGAAACAGGGTAGCTGGTCATCTCGTTTCCTGGGACGAAATTCACGAAGTGAGGCGCCATGTGGTGGTGACAAAAAATCGTCCTCTGTTGCATCCTAACTATCGTTGAATTTATGCTGCAAACCTTTTAACTACACGTTGCGACAATGGACAAGAAAATCCTCTGTAGGCTACACAGATCAGTGGCGGATCTAGAGGGGATTTCGGGGGGTTCTTGGAACCCCCTAAAATTATGTGACGTCATCACACAGAGATTACCGCGTACCAGCAGTGCTTGTTACTTTTTGACGTGACTCAGAGCTCACGTTTTAGTTTTAAGTAACTTCACATGGAGGTGCAGTAAAGCTTATGAACTTTCGACGTAGTTCCACCATTGTCGGACAGTACGAGTGAGTCGAACGGTACTCCTACTCCTTTTGTAGCCTACTAGGCGCGAACATCGGACACAATGCTCCAATTCGGCACATGGAAGAGCGTGCAAAACGGCTTCACGTCGTCAGTTGACATCTTTGTTTGGCTGCCCTAGAAAGACGACTCTTGAAGGAAGCTAGCCCTATAAGACTTCAAGTTGCCAAGACATTCAGAAAACGTTGCGAAGGCTTCTTGCTGTAAAATTAAGGCATTTTAGGCTTGCAAACAGGAAAAAAGGTGTGGCGGATATGGCTCTGTGTGAGCCTCGTCCCCACCTCTTCCGTGTGAGCCTCGTCCCCACCTCTTCCGGGACGTGAAGGCTGAAAGGGCTAGTTGAAATCAAACCGTGGTTTTTGTCCCATCTCGAACACCACCATTTCGTCTGCTGAGAGAAATGTTGAGCAAGCGCCCGCCTAAGCGGAGAGCACCCGGTCAACTTTCGCTAGTCAAGTCAAGTATCATCCTTGATGTGCCTTGTCCCTAAAGTGATGGAGAGTACCGACACAGATGAGACTTTCAAACAGCTTGGCAAAACCTATGCCTCTGACCTCCCGAATGCGCTGACCCTTTCTACAGATGTGCGAAAGTAGAAGACGAATTGGGAGAAGACCAGTGCTGAAGAGAGGCCAGCTTCACCATCCGCTGCTCTTCTTCTATGCGACCTTATGTCTTTCCCAACATCCACACACTGCTTAGGATTGCCTGTACTCTGCCCGTGACATCTGCTAAGAATTAGCGATCCAATAGCAGCTTGAAGAGGTTGAAGACGTACTTGCGTTCTACAATGGGAGCCATTGGCTTGTCTTCACTCGCTCTCATGTCCGTACACCGTTCTGTCACAGTCGATTTTGAACAGATAGTCACCGAGTTCGGCCAATTTCACCCAAGGAGGCTCCTAAAGACAGACCTATTTTTGATACTCATCAATAACATTAATTTATGGTAACTTGTTGTCAATCTCACGTGTTCTCCAACGTGTTTCATTTACTTCCTTGCAGTGATAATGTTTCAAAGTAGTTATTTTCTATCTCATGAAAATATACCTCCACCTTTGATGGTCACAACATTCACACTTTCATGAAACCATATATGTCTATAGAAGCTTTCTTCGGAAAAAAAGAAAAAGCAGTAACATTTGCCTGTCTAGCAAAGGACAAGTATAGGCTTGCATGTTTAATTAAATTCCCCAGTACTGTAGATTCATTAACGTATATTTCGGTTGTATGGTATAGGTGATTAAATAGCTAATTTATATGTAGATGCGTGGCTGATTCTAAGCTTTGTGACGTCACGGAACCCCCCATTCGAAAATTCTGAATCCGGCCCCGCAGATTATCAGTAAAGTAGTTGACATATCAAGCACCCGAATACGGGACATTGTAAAACAACGAGATGCATGTAATCCGTTTCTTGTTTTGAAAGATAACACGCGGGCTGTTTATGTAGACTGTAGAGAACAACTCGAAGACTACAGCTAGAGTCGTTGCTGTTTGTGAAATATGAATGTCTAGAGCAGCAATTAGATGCGACCGCGGAAACGTTGACGTCGGCAGGCTCGACATCGCACATCTAGCGTTGTGCGCTTGTGTCACAACGGCGACTGACTGCGCACGCACTGAATGGTGCGAACTTACTCGATGCTGTTTGCTCTTTTGACGCTTAAAACGACCGCGGACAGTCCAGAGTGAGCGATATGATCTGGTACTGGAATTCAAGGGTTTGGAGCTGACGTCATCGAAACAAGATGAGTCGTCTTTCTGTGTTTGGGTAATAATCTCACCTGTTTTGTGCATTGCTTTACATCGAGTACGTTCACATTCAGTCTCCGTTGTGACACAAGCGCACAAACGCTATGTACGACGTCGATCCTGACAGAGAGTAGGAGATGGAAGCCTATAGCCTGTCGACGTCAACGTTTCCGCGTCCGCGTTTAATTATTAATTGTTGCTGTAGACATGCAGATTTCACAAACAGCAACGACTCTAGCTGTAGTCTTCGAGTTGTTCTTTACGAAACAAGAGAAGCTAATGAGATAGGATTGCACTGCTGGCATACCAGTCTGATCTTTAGTGAAGCGTAAGAAACCGAATCCGCTCTTTAGAAAGCTGATTTTTGGCTACGCGGCACACAGCGACATCAAAGGCTGTTCACCAGATCCCATTTGGCCCGGAAGGATGCTGCGGCGACAAGGGATCTGCATGGCTACGCGAGACTATCTCAATGGAAGGCCTTGCCTTGTTGAAATCTTACATTCTGCAATATTGTCAGCAAAATCTGTTTGTTCTTCTGCTGTTTTGCCAGATGACTAATATCCTGAAGGCTATCTATCTCTTTCGTTTTTTTTTGAACAGAGAGAATATAGAGCACAGAATGAGCTTCCACACGGTGAGCAGACTCCATGTGTTTGCGGATTTTCTGTACGCCGTCTTTCGAATTACGAAAACCAGTTTCAATGTGTACTGCAAATCAGTAAATGCGCATGATAGTTAGACTAACTAGCCGAATACCAAACTACAGGAAGCTAATTGTATAATTAATTTGCTAGTACAGACTGCTGTCCCAACTTATATGGTAAAAGTCTTGGAGAGGAACGTATCAAGAGCTGCAAGAGGATATATTGACTACTGCCCATCCTGCGATTATCAGCTAGATAGCTAATTAAGTAACTGCATGTGTATTGAGTAACTTCAGCTAAGGACAAGACACCAATTTAGATTTAATGGTACTGACAAACGGAGAATCATGGTGTTTGGAAAGCATGATCTACCTTAAGTTCTTGTACAGCAGTCATACATGTGTGGCAAAAGATGGCGTCTCTTGACACGTCGTAGTGGAGTAAAGGCTAATAAACAAACCATCGTGCTTGGCAAGACCTTTCATTTTCTTCGAACTTCCTCTTCGGAAAATGTGCTTTCAAAGCAATACGTTGTCTTCCACAAAAATCGATGCATTCAATTATTGATATCAGAATATTTCTGTTGCGTTTCACTCGAGCCCCTGCCCCTCCTGGCATTGACAGATCAAGTCGTTCCTCTGGGTACATCATCGTCGCCAAGAAGGCCTGCAACTTCACCATTGAATCCGTGTGATAGGAGAGATCACTGTGCACCTTTATGTCAGCTAGCGTGTCTTTCCAGTTCGTATGTGGCTCTTTAATCAGTATCTTAGCTGTCCGTGCTCTACTGTGGGCGGTAGCAACAGGTAAGAGAACGCAGGCAAGGCAGAAAAGACCTTGACGCAGGTGGGAGAACGTTATGAATTGAAATTTCTCAATCCAATTTCTGTGGCATGTTCTCGTATATGTTCCCGACTTGCGCTTCTTCTTTTTGTAGACTCTAGTCGGTAGAACGAGATCTTGATGGGGAACACGAGTTTGGATTAATTCAAGAATGGTACTGTCAAGCAGGCGAGACCTTGCTTTGCTGTCCAGAAAGTTGCTAATATCAAGACGTCTGCACACATGTGAATCACCCTGACCACCATTGCCTGCTGATGAGTTAGTTTCGTCTACCACACCAACATGCACTACTCCTGAGTGCTGACACCTATTTTCAGAATTGCCAGTAGTCTCTAGGCGCGAACAGGAGCAACAAGATCGATCACAATCTTTTACTGTACCAACTGCTTCGTCCACAACTTCAGACTCACCGTCAACCGTACTGTTCGCGTTCTTCTTCCACCGTTTAACTTCTGGAACGAAATAACGGTCTAGGCTAGGAGTAAGTAGGCGACGTTGGTTCTTCTTATAACTCTGATCTCCACCATATGTCGAGGTTGTTGAAATGAATCCATACTCACGCCTAAATGCGCTATGTTTGATTTGATTGGAAGAATGCACCCATCAAGTGCCAACTGGGGATAAAAAAATGAGATGCTCCGATTCCTGACGACCAAAGTTACAACGCTGTTCTTGCTGTTGAATAGTAATCCCTTCTCAGTTGCAAATGACGTACGTATGTCAAGCATCCTCTTTGTCCCATTCACACTAGGGGAAATTAAAGTTACATCATTACAGCATAAGCCAGGCAGACAACAAATGCAGGACCCAACCTAGCTCCATATCCACAATTCTTTAGCCTTATCAGTAAATCCTCAATATAAATATTAAAAGAAGGACGAAGAAAAAACACTTACTTGTCGGACACCGTTACCAACAGTACACTTCTCTGACAGTTGGGTTTTCCACTTGACATGCATAGTCTGCTTCTCATACCACACCGATAACAGCCTTACAGAGTACACTGGCACTCCCATTTCCAATGACGTGATAAAGAGACTTTAAGACGTCACTCTATCATAGGCTTTAGATAGGTCCAGAGCACATACGAAACCCTTATCATGTCCCCTATTCAGGTAATAGTCAACCGCACTTTTAAGCAGAAATGAGCAATCTGCACAACTGTGTTTACGCTTGAAACCGAATTGTATCTCATTGGTTATTAGCAACTTCTCTATCCGATCCAACAGAACTAAGTCTAATACCTTAGATTTCACCGAAGATATAGCAATGCCTCGATAGTTATTCATATCCGTAATATCTCCACATCTATCTTTGATGATAGGAACTATGACTGACGAAAGGAACTGATGTGGAACAAACGAGTGTCTGAGAAACATTGTGACAGAGATACTCAGATACAAGGCAAGCATACCTCCACCATACTTGACATGCTTTGGTTGGATAGCATCTAAACCTGCCGCCTTTTGCATCTTAAGATGCCGTACAGCCTTTACAACCTCAGCAACTTCGATATCAATACACCACCATGTAAGATTGGGTCCACCCATTTCCTTTCGTATCATCGTTTCAAACTTCATTTTCCTTCTTCGATTCTCCTCTGAGAATGCTCACTATTAGCCACAGCAGCAAAATACTCTCTCCAACGACACAACGTCTTTATCAGAACAGGCTTGACCCATTCTTGTATATGCCCCCCTGAGTTTGGCCTTATTTCTCTCTTCAGTCTACCCCAGAAGTGATCATGATGATCCATGTTCACGTCTCTGCTTAAATATTGGGCAAAAGTCTTCTTTTCCTCTTTCTTCCAACTCTTGAGCTTAGTTTTGAACTGCTTACGAGACTTCAACATCGACCCATACAAAAGCCCATGTCGTGGCATACCAACTGCCATCCAGGTAGAATAATCGTTACTTGAGGCTCGTTTTAACATCTTTAGTTCATCGTTCCATCCCAGTTTCTTTGTCATCTTGTTTTTCCTCATTCGGATGCATTGTTTGTATGTATGTACATGTATATGTACATGTAATAAGTGTGTATACTACGACTGTTTGTACTACGTAGATATGTATGTAGGTTTGTTAGTTTGAGGCTAGGTAGGTTGTAGCTTCAAACCAGTCAGAATGTGACTTGTAAAGGTGTGTTGACGTGGGCGTTTTATTTCGGTCTGGCTACTATGCATTTCTGGTGCCACACCAAGGCACCAGCCTTAATCGAACCTAGCCAACTTTACCTTTCTTACCAAGGAATTACAGCATCCATCATGGGCAGAAAATTCTTTGTTAAATGAGAGAAAACAGGCTACCGAATTGACTCAAAGTAAACGCATAAATTTTGCTACAGTATTTGGTAAGACATCCTGAGATGTTTGTAACGGCAAGAAATTTGTATACAGGGTACCTGCAATAGGCTTTGATTAAGTTAAGTGACGCACTCATTTTTTAAGATCATTTGTTTCTATAATATCACTGTTGATTGGTTCAGATCACTCGACTATTTATGGAAGAAATGGATTCGTCCTCTATTTTCTGATTTGGTGCAAATTCTCCCCGTGGAACCTATTCTGGATAAGCTACTGAGTGCAAATCAGGTGACACTAGAAGAATTTGATAAACTGAAGCAAATGAGTGGAGACGTTGAACAAGCTCGCTATTTATTGACCAACATCTTACGTTATCAAGGCGACGAAGCTTTTCACAAGTTTTGTGATACTTTGTCGGAAGTTGGTGGTTACGATCAAATATTACATCTTATACAACCGGATAAACATCCAGGTTATGAAATGAAGTAATATTTTGTTTCTTAAATTGTGACAAATGATTTTTGTGTGTATTGCATGTATGCAGATCCCCTCAAGAGAGACAACAAAGGTACCAACATTTATCTGGTTGAAATAATATAATATATTGGAAAATTTGATTGACATAATTTTGTATAATATAATATATAGAAATAATTGCACAATTACGACATGAGGCAATATCTCGTCGGCTAGTTTCACCCGGAAAATCTCCACAAGACAAGGGAAAGCAAAAGCGGAAAGGTTATACAATTTATTGGATGGATATAAGTAAGCAATTACGTTGTCGTCTACAGAAGTTTTTCCAATGGAACTGGAAAAAAGAAATTTCCCTCGTGCGTGTGGTCGAGACGCAATTATTACTGACCTATCGCGTTACTTTTGGAAAGAAGATCATGAAAATACAGAGAATGTCGAAATTAGTGATTTCCGTTTGATGGTAAAATACAATCAATGTTCCTTGTAGTAGCTATGTGATGTTCTTGATTTTCAATTTTATGTTTGTAGTGCATTTGTGCTCAAGGTGGGGCGGGAAAGTCATGTGTCGCAGCCAACTATGCAAGGCTTTACAGAAAGGAATACGAAGGAGGAGTTTTCTTCATCACCTCAAGAACAAGCGCATCTATACGACATTCAATGCAAAAATATGTAAGAAAAATCAGATACGTTTGTTTAAATTTTGACTCTATAGTTGTTGTAATAGATCGTTCGCTTAAGTTGTGAGAAAGATGATGTTGTAAGTCAACCACTGGAAGGAATGAATGCGCGCTTTTTAGATCTCGTCAGTCAACGTGGAGGCAATGCTTTGTTGATCTACGACAGCAGTGATGATTTGGACGTCGTCCAATCTCTCGTCCCTTCTTGCAACATGAAAGTTCACGTTATCATTACGACGAGATGCAGAGATCACGAGCTGATGCGAGAAGGCAGTGTGATTCAATTGCCAGAGTTGGATGAAGACGGAGCCGTCGAGTGTTTCTGCAGTTGGGCTGAAAAATGCAACGATGACGGGAAGATGTCAGAATTAGAATTGGATGAGATCAGACGGATAGTGAGCGATGGTCAAGTGAAGCTATTGCCGCTGGCCATTCGACGTGTTGCAACATTGACGAAGAAAACAGGATTTACTTACAAGGAGATGAGAGAAAAACTGTCATCGAAGAAAGAGGACGTACGTTATCCATCCGATGATTTACAGGACGTATTACGTGGTCATGGACTGCAGCATCTACAGCACAAACTAAAGAGTTTGGACATCACACGGATCGACCAAATTTTAGCTGCCGACGTCGCCTCACTGGCCATATCGTGCGATATTAGTACGAGTGATAAAGAGAAGCTGAAGAATATGCAGGAAAGACTAAAAGTCGACAGGACAGCGCCGATGCATTGGGATCTCGATCTAGAGGAAGCGGCGAAGAGATCCGAAGATGCAGAGAAAATTCTCGGTTTTGCTTCTCTGATGGACACGAGCGCCATTCCTACTGATGTCCTTCGTGCAGCTGTGATGCGGGACGGAGAGTCGAGGATCGGAGAGAACGAGTTTGAAGTCTCTCTGCATATGCTGTCAGACGACTTTTCACTGCTCTCATTGAATGACGAGGAACAGACGTGCGACATTCATGCCCTCGTTCAGCAATCTGTCGTAAGCCACATGAAGAGAAGAGACAAATTGCTACCTTATCTCATTCGTTTGACAAAGTGTATGCAAGACATGTTACCAAAGTCTTATGTGGCCGTAAAACGCAACCTCAACAATAGCAAGTTGATTGCATTAGCTCCACACGTTTACATCGTTTGTCATCACATCTTGAAATTGAAATGTATACAGCAAGAATGTTTAGAGCTTTTGAAGTTTTCTTGTTGGTTGGCATACAATTTGCACGACATTCCTACAACCAAGCATTTAGCAGAAGAGATATTGAAAATTCGTCTTCGACTCGGCACTCGCAATATTGATGATGCCTACGAAATGAGCTGGAGTGAGTATAATTTAACATATACTTACAGTTTAGCTTTTGCAATTTATATTTCAGGTCTGATGGATGTTGGTAATGCGTACAAACTAATGATTAGACCTGAAATGGGGAAGCCATACTTTGAAGAAGCTGTACAAGTGTTGCAAGCATTTGGTGACGACAGTTCTCTTTCAATGTTATACGCTACTGGTAAGACGATATTTCAAATATTGAGTTAACAAAGATTATTCTAAGGGATGATAAGTTAACATCTCAAAGCCAGATGTTTTATACGGAAGAAAGGAAACGTCTACCCACGGAAGAATGTTATTGCTGCAATCAGCGTACAGAAATTTAAGAAAGATAATGGCTTCAAGAGTGATCTGAAGTTGTCAGACTGTAATTAGAGCATCGCTAATTGTCATCTAGTCTGTTCATAATCAACGATGCATTAAATTAAATATAATACATTGAATCAGACTAACGTCGAGAAGGTTTCCATGTTATATATATTCATACGGCTTTGCTTGCTTAATGTGATCACTCTCGAACTGTGGAGCCGTTGTGGCCAGCACATAACATTACAAATCGTAAGTTTTCGTTCTGTCACTGGAGCTAATAGTGATAAAATGTTTTTTCTTCTCGCTATTGAAACGTTTGTTGATGATATCATAAGACTAACTATAGGTCATGACAACGATTAAATTGAAAAGTAGTTTACAATTTGCAGTTTTCTTTCCGATGTCAAAAACAATTATAATATTATAGTTAATATATAATACAAATAAATAGGATGAATCATTTACCATTTCTAACTACAGGAAACACAATCGTTACACAATCAACGTAAGAAACGACGCAATTAGGAAATTGCCGCAGTTACAATGTAACATGTTATAGTAAGGTTAGTTGTCTTTCAGTAGTGACACTAAGTAGATCACACTGCAATCTGTTGTAATGTTAAATCTACCTAAAATAGACATTATTTTGCATAGTAATTTGCAAGCAAGTGTGACAGCTTGCTTCCATTTATGATAGTTATTTATGCATGCGTCGGCCTTATTTAATAAATTGTTGTGCTACTTTTATATTTAGACTTATCACACATTCTTGTTACAGCTTTAGGCCGTTTAGCAGGATGCTACTTGGACATGAAAAACTTTAAAGATGCAGAACGACTGTTTAGAAGAGAGATTAACTGGATAAGAGAACGCGGACTGGAGGATGCAAGGATGTCTGCTGGTATGCGTTCGGCTCGTCTGCTCTATTTCTATTTTTTACTAATTTAATGTTAACACATAATAATTTGTTGCATTCTTAAATAATAAATTAAAATGTTGTTGGTCTGATAAACATGGACACCTCAGTTTTAGTGTTACGTCGTCATCTTCCATAAACTAATATGTTTTGTACATCAAATGTATACAACTCTACTCTGCAGTTACTCTAATGCCAGATATCAAATTTCTTGATAGTTATATTCTCCCATACATGCATCCTTCAGCTTGATCAAGTTAAAAAAAATTAGAATTAATGTATTTAATAGTTGGTACATACATCCACTTTCCATCACTATGTATGGATAACTACGCAAAGGTTAGCAGTACATGTGGTGCAGCAAGTATTCCTCGCTCTTGTCGATATCAGCAACATAATTTTCTTTGTGTTATTTCTTATCTCACGTTTGTGAAATGTATAATGACAAGTACAGGGAAAGCCTCATGATTATTGCCTTTTTGATTTTACAGTAATTCGGTCAGTTAGTCTGGATTTTATGTCTAAATATCGGCGCATTAAAATTTAGTTGGTCTGACCTCATATACATTATGCTTGTTTGTAGTAAGCAGTTCCAGTCGCAATTCTAAACTTTTGTGTCATTTTCCAGCAAACATCTTTTTATCGTATACATACGCGTTTTGTCGGATTACTACTCTAATCCAACTTATTACGATTTGACAGATCACCTGGATGAGGTTTCAGATGAAGGACGTTCTCGGGCAGCGTAGCTGTTGATGGCGAAGATGTAGAGCCACTTCAACAAGTCCAGTCGGTGATGTCACATTTCCGTGACCGACAGTAGCGTCGCAAGCCAGGCTCTCGCTGAGATAAACGCACGTGAATCACGCGAGGAGGAGGAGCTTTTGCCGGAATTGCTCCAGCGCGACAAGAGCCTGGTCGCTTTCGAGAACATCATAGTGACGTGGGACCCCGGATCCGCTTTCATAGCTGGGATAAGGCTAATTCGATTAGCTAAGGTTGTAGGTATGAAAGTTAGGTAACGACGCTGTATCGCTTTACGCACTGGCTCGTTTTGAGCAAAGTACGTAGTTGACCTCATCGTTTGCTTCTAGTACGTTTAGACAGCTCAGCCATGTAATATTCTGCGGTTTTACGAATCCTTTTCAGCATTCAGTTTCGCCAACAGTACACCGCCGAATCTATACGACTACCAATCTGAAGCGCTGGAGTTTGATAAATGAACTCGTGTATCGTACTACGCCGTTAGTGTATGTAGCACTCGGAGTCCATGCATTGAAACAAGTCGTTGTTGTATCGTAATACAACCACTTATTTGTTAACACAACCGATGATCTACAAACACCGCAAAACTCACATCACTCCACTCCCTTCTCTCCAAGTCCCGTATACTCTAATCCATATACCCGTATATCACATACCCTCCCCTTTCTACGTTCCCTTTAGGTATTGTATTGTATTCATAATAGTCCTTGAGATGTTGTGTTCTTTGTCTGTTCCTCATTTATCTTTTAGTTTCTACCTGTGGTTGTTCTCGTCTATCTTCTTCGTTCCTTTCCTCTTTAGCCCAAAGGCATATGGGATCTGCCGCTCTTGCATCTGTGCTTGTTTTGATCAATTTTCCATTTTGTCCCGAGTATAACGCATCGACAGGCCAACGTGATCTATCTTGTAATCAATATGAAAACTCCTCGAGTTTCTTGTGGACTTGTATTGGTTCTGACAACTATAATTTAAGCGTGTTGCCTGTATGAGGTCTTTTTACCCTAACCCAGTCTCCTGGCTGGAAAGACCTATATACTGCGAACCTATCGTTATCTGTATAGACTTTTTGCTTTGCTTGTTTTAGTTGAATCCTGTTCCGTATCTTCTGATAAGAAGTGCTTTGTAATTTCTTTCCAGTGGTATTTGGGTTCGGCATTGATAACGGTTCTCGCATTCTTTTTCCTATTATCAACTCTGCTGTTGACTTCCCAGTTAAGGCATGGTTTGTTGCTCGATAATTGACAAGAATTGATTGAATGGCCTCCGTGACTGATGTTCTTTCAGCTAAAGGTGTTACCAATCCACGCTTGAACACTTGGTTGAACCGTTCAACTCCCCCATTCCCTTGTTGGTGGTAAAATGAGGTACGCGTGTGCTTGATGTTGTGTTGCTTCAAAACTCTTGAAACCGCTAGGATGTAAATTGTGGCACTTTGTCAGGAATGATTTGTCTAGGTAAACTCCATCTTACAAAAAGTGTCCGAAGAAACGTAACAACTGTCTCTGTGGTAACATCTTTACTTGCCTGAATTTCTGGCCATTTCGAATGCATATCATGAACTACCGTGATAAATCATTGACTATACGGTGCTGCCTGTATTTCCCAGAAAATCTCCATTTGCAACTTATCCTACGGTTGTTCCGGCCACTCTACCGGCTATAAGGGAGAAGCTCGAGGTTTGACCGATTTCCCACTCATCGCACGTATATCACAATTCCTCATATATTCTTCAATTTGTTTGTTTAGACCTGGCCACAAAACTGAATCCGGCACCCCTTTGTCTCATGCGTGTCATTCCAACGTGTCCTTCGTGCACCATCTTTATAATTCTATGTCATAACTTGTTTGGGATAACCAGTCTCTGTCCTCTGGCCAAACACTTACCCGTTGTACCCCAAACCGACAATTCATATTGTATATTGAAATGTGGCCGCAATACTGGATCCGGTGATTTCCCAGGCCATCCTGCACATATTTTATCACATCTTGCAACACTTACTTCTTCTTCCTCAGATTCTCTCTCTAATGTGAATCTGTGATTTTTCACTCGCTGTAACCAACATCTGAATCATTTCACTGTTCTCGAACTGATTGACTGCCGGCATCCTGGATGTATACTATAGAATGATCTTCTGGTAGTTTGACTCGAGATAACAAACCCGCCACCTGATTGTATCTTCCTGGTCGATATTCAACAGTGAAGTCATATCTATACAGCCTATCCGCCCACCTATATAGCCGCAACTGTCGATGACCCGAGCTATTAGCTGACAAGAGCGCAGTTAGTGCTTGATGATCTGTGCGCAATATAAATTTTCGACCAGATAAGTAGATGTGCCACCGTTCACATGCCCACATACACGCTAAGGCTTCGCGTTCTCCCACAGCATATTTCTTCTCTGCTTCACTCAACTCCCGAGAGGCGAATGCCACAGGTCGCTCCATACCGTCTTGAATTTGCGACAATACCTCTCCTAAGGCGTTACCCGTGCATCACATGTCACATAGATAGGCGTATCAATGTCAAAATGTGCTAATGTCGGTGCAGATGTAACCAACTCTTTTAGCTTCTCAAATGCTGCTTGGCATTCTTTAGACCAATTCCACTCTGCACCTTGTTTGAGTGACCTTCTCAATGGAGTGGTCACACCCGCATAGCTTGGAATAAAACGTAAATAGTAGCTTGTTGCCCCAAGAAATGATGTTAGTTCTGTCACATTAATAGGTTGCCTCTACATTTGCCTTCAGCGGTGTTATTGCTTGAGCTGTTACGCTTTATCCCAGGAATTCGACTTCCCTTGCTGCTATGACACGCTTCTGTTCATTCAATGTTAAGTTACGCTCTGATAAGCGTTGCAAGACCTTTTCCAGATGACAATCTTGAGCTTCGATTTTACACCTATGGACCAAAATATCGTCCATAAAACACAGCAACACCGTTTAACGCTGATAATGTTGATTTCATCATGTGTTGGAAAGCGCTGGACGCCGATGACAACCCGAATGGCATGCGGCTAAACGATACATTCCTTCATGTGTAAAAAAGGTCGTAAGGTCTGACTATATTCCTTGAGAGGTACTTGTAAGTAGCCCTGTCTCAAGTCTAACGAACTAAAGATTGTTGATCCGTGAAATTCAGCAGCTAGTTCTTCTACTGTCGGCAATGGATACTTCTCAGGTACAATAGCTTTAATCAACTGTCTAAGGTAAATACACAAACGTAGCAATCCAGACATTTTCCTTTTTGTACCACATTAGAAACCCATTCTGATGCTTCTGTCTTCTCGATTATTCCTTCTTTTGTAGTCTCTCAATGTCAGTTGTTACCTCATCTGGTAATGATAACGGTATACGTCGAAGATGCTCTGCTACTGGTTTTATTTCTGTACAAACTAAAGGACGATGTGCATAACCCCTGACTTTTCCCAGACCTGTGAAGGCTTTTTGCCATTTACTCCATTTTTGGGAAACTTGCTGTATCTGACTATCTTTCCCAGTCACCACCTGAAACTTTAGAGCATCAAACAAGTCTATTCCCATGATGTTAACTCCTGAAGCTGTTATATAGAAGGAAATGCCTCTAAACATCGATTTCGAAAGTTCCCTAGAACTAATACTCTTCCCAATAGTTCAATTCCAGAACCATCAAAGCTAACGAGTGTAATCTCCGTTTTAGCCAAAGGCTCCTCACTCAAAAACTGCAGGTAAGTTTTATTGTTCAAAACCGAGACTTTTGCTCCGAGATCAATATCGAAAGTTTCATCATGTCCTATAGGAAGACGTGACAAGACATCAGCGTTTCAATGACTGAATGAACTTTGATATTCGAGATCGTACTTGATCTGCGATAGCTGGAGAGCCCACCTAGTCAAACGACTGCTGGTTCTAGTAGGAACTGATATCCTAGTAGCGTTAAAAATTGTGACCAATGGTCTATGATCTGTTCTTAAGGTAAAATGACGTCCAAGAAGGTAATGTGGAAATTTTTGAATGCCATTAATAATTGACAAAGCTTGCTTCTCTATCTGAGAATAGTTTACTTCAGCTTTCGTTAGAGACTTGGAATCGTACTCGATTACTTGCTCTTGTCCCTCGGCGTTATGCTGAGTTATAGAAGCTCCTAGTCCTTTTTCACTAGCATCGCATGCTAGGAACAACGATTGATCCCGATTGTACATTGTTAGAACTGGTAGTGAGGTAAGCTTCTTTCGAAATGAGTTAAAAGAGTCTGCAAATTTACTGGACCAAACCCAAGGCACATCTTTTCTCAACAGATAAT
Source organism: Corticium candelabrum (assembly GCF_963422355.1). Taxonomy (NCBI): domain Eukaryota; kingdom Metazoa; phylum Porifera; class Homoscleromorpha; order Homosclerophorida; family Plakinidae; genus Corticium; species Corticium candelabrum. Next base: position 6,980,011 of record NC_085091.1, on the reverse strand, counting down.
TGAGTGGAACTGTATGATCAGATAGCCTAGGAAAGAATTAAGAAAAATAGGTAACCATTCCTAGAAATGAACGTAATTCAGCTTGATTTTTAGAAATCGGCATGTCTTGAATGGCTTTTATCTTCTCTTCCGAAGTCTGAATACCATCCTTGTCGATGACATGACCAAGATATTGTACCGATGACTGAAAGAATAAACATTTATCTTCCTTCAAACGAAGGCCATGATCCCTGATACGCTTCAATCCTTCAGACAAGTCTCTTAAATGTTCTTCTTCATCGGACCCTGTCACCAAAATGTCATCAAAGAAATTGGTGTTTTTCTTGAGATTCTTTAACACCTTATTCATTACTTTTTGAAGTATAGCAGGTGCAGAGCTTACTCCAAATGGTAATCGACGAAATTTGAACAAGCCTTTGTGCGTATTTATCACCAAATATTTCTGACTTTCCGGATTTAGTTCCATGCATCTGACAAATCTAACTTAGAGAATTTTTGCCCTCCCACGAGAACAGTGAAAAGATGAGACAAGTGTGGAATCGGGAGCTGGTCTACCACTATAAATTTGTTCAGAGGCTTAAAGTCTCCACATATTCGTACAGATCCTGATTGCTTCACAACATTGACAGTTGGAAAAGCGCATAATGCATTATTCACTGTCTTCAAAACCTCTCTTTCAAGCAGTCTGTCTAATTCTATCTCTATTTCTTTTCTCAGATGCATAGGAGGTCTTCTAAACGGATTGATTTTAAATCTGCGTCTTGACGAACTTGTATGCTTGCCTTCTCACTGCAACGTCCCAACTCGTCTTGGAATATGTTAGAAAATTTCTACAACACCATATTCAAAGCGATTGGTGCTCTTACTTCCATCGGTAACACAGCTGAGCCTCCCAAGCTTTTAAGGAAATCAATACACGTTGTTGCAAATCCAAATTTCCTTATCCAATTCATTCCAAGTAGATTGATTTCCACTCCTTCCTTGACATAAAATTGAATATCAGCTAACGAGTTTCGCAATTGCACTGTTTTGTTACAAATTCGTTTAAATGTCATAACTTTTCCCGATGCATTTCGAAGTCTTCCTTGAGAAGCCGACAATCTAGGACTCCCAAGACACACTCAAGACTGAGCATTTAGTAAAGATACGGCTCCTCTTGTGTCTATACGAAATTGAAATGTTTTACCATCTATTGACACATGCACCAATATTTTATCGCTTCCGAGCAAACTTCATCTATCTTGCAAACGTCCTTGCAGATTGACTCTATATTTGGATTAGTAGTGCTTGAATATCAAGCACTATCATCACACAGCTTGGCCGAAGAAACATGTCTTGCTTTCTGTTCTTGCCTGTTTCCAACTATTCGTCGATCTGAACTTTTATATCTGCAAGCACGTTCCACATGACAACGGTTTTTACAATATGCACAAAATAATAAATCTCGGTGTTTTTCCAAAGGACACACTAGTCGTTAATGCTTTCTGTCTCCACAAATGTAGCATGTACCCACACGTCGTTGCTTATCATTGTGATAAGTATCTCTAACATAAAGTGGATCTTCCTTTGCTTGCCTTGATTTCTTGATATCTTGAATGGTCTCCAAATTCACTGACGTAGACGTATCTCGTGTTGCTGCAAAACTATCCATGGAACTCTCCAAAGTTCTAGCGAAATCCAGTATCTGTTCTAGATGTGTCGTCAAGAGATTATCCTTTTCATAGAACTTCTGCAACATTTTATTATTGCGCAAACCAGCAACAAAAATATCTCTAAGCCTGCTATGATATGTAGCCTAGTGGAGTTGTAGCTTCGTGTGTCATCTGTTCGCAGCGCCAATATGTGACAACTCAATAATCTTGTTAACTCAAACAACTTAGTCAATCAACTACCGGCAAACCACATGTCCCGTATAATGCGCAACTCCACACGCGTAGACCACAGTTACCACACTAGGACGCTGCTGAGGTACTAGATCCAGCACACCAGCGTTACGTGGTCCTCAAGTTTGGGGGCTGATAAATTAGGCCGCAAACCACGCCCGTTTCTCACACAAATCCACGCCCGTTTATTACTTTTCTAGCTCGCAGTTTGTAGAAATCTAAGTAAATTAGTATCCATTTCAGGTTAGGCAGCCTACGCGTCCTCTCTCGATAGGGTGCTGCGTCCGTCTTCGAGAAATCTTCAACACCTTCTAATCCCAGACAGTGAATCATTACCGCCCTTTTCTTTCTTGACGAATGTCACTAGAACTAAGACCAGAAGCTATCATGTACATATCGAACGCCGACAACCACGTACGCCAATCGGTCTGTGGTTCACGAGGTTGCGGTAGAAAGGGGCCTGGGGTGTACACCTCGAATGGAAAGCTACATCCTCGTCGTTATTATGTTGTATCGTAACACAAACACTTATCTGTTAACACAACCGACTAATTACAAACACTGCGAAACTCATATGACTCAAATCCGCTTTCTCCAAGTCCCGTATCCTCTAATCCATATACCCGTATATCACAGTCGTACGTAGTACACAACACATGCAACTACGTATGACGAGTCAACTCTGCACTTCCTGACCATGGTGGATCCACTGCACTGCTGTTTTTCCACGCCTAGTATAGGTGTTTACCAGTTCAGAGCCAAGCCAATATCATAAAAAGAGCTGCTTGCTAGGTCGAGAGTACTAGAAAACGTTCACTTCAGATAGACTACGTTGGCAAAACACGCCATCTGATCACGACGTGAACTCCGTTCTCGTCTGGAGAGGTCAACAAGCTGTATGCCACTCCTTTGATGAACGGTTGAGTGAAACAGGGCCGCCAGTTCTTACACCATTTCCCCCACAGACTAGATGTCAGAGTAGACGCGCAAGAGTGGTGTGACTGCTACGTTGGTTTCAAACCTGCATATGAGTTTAGTAGAAAAATGTTGCTGGAGAGAGTATGTTCACCGGACCAGTCCCATGTAAGTCATTCCTAGGCTCATTATTCACCAGCGCTTCGTCCATCAACAGCGTCACTGACTTTCGTGTTCAAGCGCTCTCCGCGGAGGGCTTGTCTGCACTTCATGTATCAAACGCATTACACTAGCGAGCTCTTACTTAGTAAGAAATCGAATTAGCCTTATCCAAGCTATGAAACCGCATCCGGGGTCTGACGTTCACGAAAGCAACCAGGCTCTTCTCGCGCTGGAGCAATTTCGGCAAAAGTTCTTCCTCCTCGCGTGATTCACATGCGTTTAGCTCAGCGACTGCGCGGAAGAGCCTGGCTTGCGAGGCTAGACACATAGGATGCCGATGCCAACTACGAAGTTTCAGTGTATCTTGAGTTTGCGACCAGAGATCTCACTTTTGGCTTGCGTGGCCGTTAGTAACGAACACTGCGGATTCTTTAGCCTTGTATATGGAGTCTACTATTCTTGTCGTTAGAAATGTAGATTGAGAATGAATATTGAAGAATAGATGAAATATTGTCAGATCTCTTTGATGTGATCAACATGACAATACAGTAACATTACCTGACAGTGAAAGGCATCTTTGTTGCAAAAAGCACTCATTTATAGATAGAATATATTACAGTTACATGAAACAATCGACTGCCCGACTGCATGTTTGTGAAAACGTCTAAAATCATTTGCAGCGAGACGAGGATTTCGCTTAGTTAAACGGCCACTGCAGTGCAAAATGGGAAATATATTTTTAAGCTTAAATGAAATATGTACATGTGTGTAGTCTAGAAAGAAATATAATTACATTTTTGGCACGCGTTTTGAGAGAGTGAGAGCAGTCCAAAGCTACTACCGCAACACTATTTGCAGCATGCGGCGGTGTTATCACACTGACGTCAGTTAAGGGAGAGTAGCGTATCATCCGTACTAACTAGTATGACGAGTGGTTCAGAAACGGCGCATTGGAGCGACCTTGCTACGCCTAGGGATTTGGAAATCGATTCAGAAGATTCGTCGTCGTCTTCGGATTCTTTGTTGAGCAAAGTGCTTGAGCACACGGAAGAGCATGCTATGTTTCAGTCCGTCGACATCGTCATCTGAACACAGCAGAAGACGTTGGATCTGTGGAGCGGTTTATGCTTGAGCCACTCGCTGACAGTGCAATTACTTATGAATTGCCCTCATTTAGTGATATCGACGAACATGTCGCAGTAAGTCGTAGTGTGCAGAAGCGGAAGTTGCCGACGGCAGTGCACAAAGTGTTTCGGCTAGATGTGATTGCGGTTACTAATTATGAGTACTATAGAAGTGTGTGTGTGTGTGTGTGTGTGTGTGTGTGTGTGTGTGTGTGTGTGTGTGTGTGTGTGTGTGTGTGTGCGTGTGTGTGTGTGTGTGTGTGTGTGTGTGTGTGTGTGTGTGTGTGTCTATGTGTCTGTGTGTCTGTGTCTGTTTTGCAGCGAAATCGCAGAAATTCTCTCCAGAATGAGAGAATACGACGCCATTTTACAGTGCATCGTCGATCACCCAGTTAGCGTCACAACTGAGATCTTGTCTTGGGAGAAAAAACTCTCCGAAGACTGAGCATTCAGTAAAGATACGTCTGCTTTTCTATGCTTACACGAAACTGAATTGTTTTACCATCTATTAACACATGCACCAATGTTTTATTGCTTTCCGAGCAAACTTCATCTATCTTGCAAACGTCCTTGCAGATTGACTCTATATTTGGATCAGTAGTGCTTGAATCTGAAGCACTATCATTGCACAGTTTCGCCGAAAATATGTGTACGTCACCACTTGTCACATGGAATTACGGCAAAACAGAAAGACGGATTACAAAATGACGACGCCAAATGAATGCAATTGTTGACTCCGTAACACATACGCTCAAAATTGAAGCAAGGGTCTCCTTTCGAGGGGTCGACTCAATTATAATTCCTTGGCGAGAGGTGCAAAATGACTCGATTTTCCTTCCTTAAGCGAATAATAAAGAATAACACTGACACACGACAAAAGAAATTATAAGATAAAGTTAGAAGAAAAGAAAGTCTGTTTTCTTAGTTTCCGCTCGTTAGTTTGACAGAAATTATTGCTATGCAACCATTGTTACGCGCTACCGACCAATTTTATGCGACTACCTAAGTAAACAAGTGAGACGATTGAAGCGTGAACGAACAATTGAAGACAACTAGAACAAGAGCAACTGAAAGTCTGTTTGCTGAGTTGCCACGTTACATTGACAGAACCTATTGCCATGTAACGCCACCATTGTTATGCTATGAGGTAAAGAGAGAACACCATCGCTCGCCAAACACAATTCTACCGAGGAATTATTAGTTAACTACTGTCTATTCCCCGTAAGTGTAAACTCGGAAGTGAGTAATGAAGTAGAGGTCACACCAGGTGTGCTCATTTGAGCACTAGGAGCTGCTCCAGTTATACTGTGTTACACCAATTATCTTAAATGGTTCCAGTTGCTGATTCGTTGGTCTTACAAGATAATTGCTTAATAGCCATTGCTCCACCCGTTTGTCTTCGATATGCAAAAGTATTATCGTTCCGTTTTCTTTGTAGAAAGGTCTTAGATAATTTGATAAACAGAAAAACCAGACCTAGCGGTTTCTAACGATATCGAGACCATCTCGAAAGCCCAAAATACAGCGGAGATATTGATGGTTTTCAAAGTTCACACTTATGGTGAACAGACAGTAGTTAGAAATGTTAGATTAGGCGATGGTTGTGTTAGACAGAAACAACAGCCTATTATAACGTACGGCAGAAAATCATGTGGATACGTACGATATGAGTTTCTCTCTTTCTTTACGAAGGGAACTTCCTCTTCGTACAACAGTCAGCAACAACTGTTTGTCTTTACAGGTGGATTGATGAAAGCTCATGAATGACGTCATACAAGAAACACGTGAAAGACACGTGCTACCTGGGTTTACAATTTGGTTGGGATTATCGAATAGTCGCAATAATCATGGAGTGTCCGGAGATAACTAAAGTTGTATTTTAGTAACAATCAGAAATATATTCGAAGAGAGTTTTGTTTAGCGATTACGTATACATCTGAAATGGACATATCTATTGTTTGTTTTCACGCTGTCCAGCTTTTGGAATTTTCCAAACTGAGTATACATGAGTAGAATATATCGATATTTCTATTGAAAAATACCAACCAAAGTTGTCTGTAAAGCTAAAATTGATTAAATTGGAAGTCAAATCAAAAATGAACCTATATATTGTATAAGATGCAATATTGGCGGGGAATCTATTTTGACCAATTGGCTGATTTGCCACTGAGATACTGGTATGACGTTTTCTTGACGTCATCACCCACGTTTATAGGCATTGGTCATAACAATGGCAACAGCATAGGAATCATGTGATTCCTGTTCTTCACGGTTACACAGAAATTTTTCATCAATAGTTGTTGACAACGAAGCCACGGAAATGTGATGGCCACAAGAGCAGCACTCTTCCCATGACGGCCACGTGTCAAGTGGGTGGAGACGCCTACATCAATTTTCCAACAGCGCGACGTTCAACCGCCATAATAGAATCCCCCAATATGCTTTTTTGTCAATTTCTTAGCAAACCACCAAAATATATTCTCGTCAATATTTTCTGTTATAAACGGTATAAGACTTGTATGAGTAGATCTTAGAAGACAAATCGATCGTTATAAGTTAGTCCGTTATCTTCGATTTTGTAAACGAGAACGAAGGAGTTTTCTGTGATGTGCAATGTCCACACGTCCGGTCTCTCCTTCCCGATCGATTAAACTTCGCCCGCTGCGAACGAATCAATGTATTTATAGAAGACTGCTACGGCTATACACGTATCGAGCATGCCGAATGTGAATGCGAAGACATTAAGATCCGCCTTCTTACCGTCAGTGCATTGTTCCTCTCTAAAATAAAATTTGTTTGTCTTTGGCAATCCGAAGAGAAATATTCAGCAAGCCGTGTGGCGTGTACATATCCAACAATAAACGATTCTATTTCCACATCCGGCATTGTAACCTTCAGCGGGCAAAGAGAGTGAGCAGACAGGATACGAAAATAGGAACGTCTTCTGTTGCACACGCCAGACGGCGCGCTGAACGTTTCTTTTCGGATATGAAAAGGACAAAGATAAACAAACACTCAAGCAGAGATTCTACCTAATCCGTATACTATATATATATATATATATATATATATATATATATATATATATATATATATATATATATAAATATATAAATGAGCAATTCTGCTAGGAAGTAATATATATGTCGGAAAACAACTCTAAAGACACAATTTTCCTTTAGAGAAGAACCACTGACGGCAAGAAGGCAGAGCTTTCTAATGTCATCACATCCACAATTCGCATTCTCGAACGATCCTTAGATCAGTCGTCCGTAGCACTGTTTTGTCCAAAAGGCGTTGCAAATTATAACACAAGCTCACGATGACAAAGAGATGGAACGATTGAGATAGAGAATTGTAGATCTAGCCTCATTTCCAGACTCTCTTGCGCTTGTCTTGTCAGGTGCCCGTATGACAATTTCAGGCGCGAGAGAGTCTGGGATCATCCCGCCTACTTCCTGCCATATCTCCTTACTAAATGCTCACTAAGTGTTACCCCAACCTCATCAACTTTCATCCCCAACGTCATCAAGTGTCCCGTAACTTTAAAATCAAATTAGCCTTAGTCTAATCCAATAAACGTACCACACGGGATGCTATGACCAAAGTTTGGTGTTCGTCGCATATCCAGCACTTGCAGACAACTGAAGCATGTTGGAAAGGTAAGTCTATGGAGTGTTCGTTACGGGTGTTGCGTTTACGCTTGTGTCTGAGATCTACAATTGGCGGAGTGATGATCTTTTACGTAGTTCATAAGCTCATCTTCTAAGCGGTCATTAGCATTTCCGCGCAGACTATACTCTTTAGCAAAAAGTGCGAAATGACAAGGGAAGGGGTTGATTTTGACATGAAACTACCGTCTACCCTTCGAGAAGTCTTCAAGTATGAAAACAAATACATCTTTTGCGAAACAATAGCCCTGGAAGCTTCAAGTTGACCAACCAGACCGTAGTTTCATGTCAAGATCAACCCCTTCCCTGGCCATTGCGCGCTTTTTGCTACAGAGTCTAGTCTGCGCGCAAACGCTAATGGCCGCGTGTGAACTACGTAGAAGGTCATCACTCCGCCAATTGTAGATCTCGATCAGACTACAAGCCTACACGACACCCGTCACCAACACTCTCTAGACTTACCTTTTGAACATGCTTCAGTTGTCTGCAAGTGCTGGATATGCCACAAACACCAAACAATGGTCACAGCATCCCGTGTGGTAGGTTTATTGGATTAGACTAACGCTAATTTGATTTTGAAGTTACAGGACACTTGATGACGTTGGGGGTAACAGTTGATGACGTTGGAAGGTGACACTTAGTGAGCATTTAGTAAGGAGATATGGCAGGAAGTAGGCGGGATGATCCCAGACACTATAGCGACTGGAATTGTTATACGGGCACAGGACAAGACTAATGCGAGAGAGTCTGGGGACGAGGCTATTGTAGATCAATGACAGAAAACAATTGTATGATATACGCAGTTTAACAGATGGCAAACAAGATAATTAGTCAATAGTATGAATAAATAGGAGAATGTAGATTAAATTATTTTACACAAATTAAGTATTATGATTGTGTTTTTAGTGCTAAATAACCTTGCTCTCACATATCGACAAGGGAGGAAATACAAAGAGGCGATAAAGACATACGAAGAGTCGCTCGAGTTGAAAATGCGATGCGAGGACGGGAATCTAGTGGAAAAATCTACGAGTACGTACATGGAAAGATGCAGCTATTTTGCTTTCTAATCGTACACGTTGGAATATTGGAAAGATGGAAATTGTAAGTCAGTGTTTTTTATTTTAGCTCTCATGAATCTTGGTTACTGCTACGGAGAGATCGGAAACCTTGAGAAAAGTTTGAATTTACTGGAGGAGGCACTCACAATCAGCCGATTATGCTTCTCATCTTCTCATCCCTTCTTGGCACTTAGTATAAAATCCTGAGTCATAAAAGATATAAATACATATTTATTAATATTATTATGTTTACCTAGCTATACTTCACCTTTCCAATACGTACAATTTACTTGATAGAAAAGATGAAGCTTGGAAATTGGCAAGAGAAGCGTTGGATATTGCAAGCGTGTCATTACCGTCATCACATTCTCAATTGGCCGTGTGTGAGTACAGTAGTCTAGACTTTCTTTCTATCGTAATGATCTGTAGACCGTGCTCACTCACCCAACATCACGATCTCATGTTTTATACCAAATCTATTGGTTTGACATGCACCTGTCTCATTATGTTTTCAACTTCGCGACGACAATCTTAAGAATATGTCTATCCAACTGATGACAACAATTTTACTAAAACTATGAGACATCATGACTATTCGTTCCAATATTCTATTGATAAAACGTAACTGTACAATTTTGTTCTAGAGAGATAGGTAGAAAGCGTGAAATAATGTAGTGTTTTCTGTACGTCTTATTCTGTATCCTTACTCGATTTTCACTCAACATGCTAATTCGTGCTATAAATATCGTGATGAGATAGAAAGATGAAGACGTTCCACTGACAGTCTATGTTCAGGCACACACTATATCACTCACCCACTTTTTTATCACATATATTGAAATTTTAACAAATCTATTTACAATCATTGTAAAAACGAAAGTCTACCGTATATTGTTAAATTATTTATCAATGTCAGCTGCGTCTCTATATGAACGGTGTCACCTTGTGTTGGGCATTCAACATGCAAATTTCGCTCTTTTTATACTAAATACCTTGGGTTGATTCGCAAACTGTCCATAATAATGACTTTGTTGGAACAGTCGTAAAGACGCAATTGGCATAACTTGACCATACGTCTTTCGGTCCCAATGCTGCAGAATCATTTCTGATTGAGCATGTTCTATTTTTAAACATGAAAGTGACATTCTATTTTGTAGTTTACGAGATACCTTAATACTGATTACCCAGTAACTATCTTATGTAATTAATCTTTGCATAAGTTTTCATGTCCAGATAATTTAAGCTATGAGCCTGCGAACATAACGATTTGCAAGACTTTGATCATGATGCATTCCTGTCTCGTGAACATTTGTGTTTAAGGACGGTCTGCTCTTCAGTAATGGATACTTCCTGTGAACTAATGCTGCTTTCAACTTACCATGTTACAGATATGATCCATTTGGGCAATTGTTGTCGATCACGAGGAAACTGCGATGAAGCCATCTCGTGGCACGAGAAAGCTAGACAATTGCTGCAACAACAAGAGCAATCATCTGGAAGAGACGAACTCGTTGCTGCAAGTTAGTTTACATTTTGCTTTTAATTAAAGTGAAGTTGGATTGCTGTAAATCGAATTAATAATTAGATTTGTATCTCTTGTCTCGCGACCACGACGAGAAAGGATGTTATGAAAAAGCTTTAAAGCTGTGTTTGGAAGCAATAGAAATGGAACAAGAGAGTCATTCTCCAGATCATCTTTATATTGCAATTCGTAAATTAATTGATTATCAATCTCATCACATAGCTTGTTATAATGTGATTGTGCGTAGGTATGATGAGTTTAGGTTCGTATGAAATCAAGGCCGCAAGACTTGAGGCGTCTATGGCCCATTTGCAATCTTCCTTGTCAGTTTTGCAAGATACACTACCTACTAGTCATTTCACCGCAGATTGTGCGTTGATCTCTTTTCATCTTCGTTTTCTGTGTCAATCTGCGCGATTGTATGTGTGTAGGTCACTTTTACCTTGCTACGTTATTTCTTGCTATGAAAGAAGGGTCACAAGGCAGTCTGCATGTAGAGAAATGTCTTGAGTTACGAAAAACGATTTTTCCAGTTGGTCACAGCAAGATCGGGAAAGGTAAGAACCATGTCATATATTTCATTTTTATTGAATAATCTCTTTTTCTACATTGCTTTTAGCCGAGTCTCTCAAACAAGAAATTCAAGTGTTGAATGAAAATGCAAGTGACTGACATGATATTCCTACTTTTGCTGAGTGTGTGTTGCCGTTTGCATGTGTTATCGAATCGACGAGATTGCTTTGTATGGCTCACAGACTATACGTATGTCTAGATAGGATTGTAGCTTGCACCTTGTCAATATCGTAGGGAACAGTTTGTGCACTGTGGCACTCTGTTGTATGTAACTCTAGAACCAAACGTCACTATGCACTTGCTACGATGAGCTATAGTCACTATGCACTTAGTTTATCAGAAATGGCACGCCATACGAAGCAAACACACTTCGCAGAGTGACATACTAATACTGAAAGATGGTCTATTTCTTAGAACAGTGCCTTACCCCATTCACACGAGCTCTCCTACCGAGGTCAGCGCGAACTGGCATTGGTCAGCGCTGAACGAAATCGTCGTGTAAATGCGGGCCGAGCTGGGCCGAGCCGTGCTGGCCTGGCCCACCACAACTTGCCGTGCCAGCACGGGTTGTCCCAAGTCAGCGTGACTTCAAATCGTTGTGTGAATACGTGCCAAGCCAGGCTGACGGCCACGCATGCTCACTAGATACGAAAATAGCGTGTTTATAGCACGAAACCTTGTACATTATTGAATTGTGGGGTGAGGACAGCATCCAGGTTCAAATTGAAGATGTGCTAGAAACAGAGAAGTTTACGTCAAATTAGCGGAACAAATGAAGGAAGCGGGATTCTCACGAACGGGTGTGCAGTGTCTCTACAAACAACATAGCTAGCGTGCGCACAAAGGAACACGCTTACGATCTCGGCTGGCTCGCTTTTCTCTACACGTCGTGTGAACAAGAACTGTCTCGCTTTACTATCCCGGGCTTACTCGGCTCGACTCGGCTCGGCCCAGTTTGGAACTGTGCTCGTGTGAATGGGGTATTACTGTAAACTAGTTAGTGACGTAACACAATCTGTAGCTACCCATATACGGTAGCGTTACTCATCGCTCTCTTCCAGCTGTTGTATGAACACTGCGGGTTCATGAACATCAAACAACACTTACAAACCAAGCAAATCACTTCACACGAACCTCACTAAACATTCTACTAATTTCCCATCTCGTAGTCCTTCTGCCAATTCAGGGGCGTCGGAAGGGGGTCGGCCGCACGGCCATGGCCGTACCACTTTTCGAAAAATGGACTTTTGCCAGTCGGCCATTAGCGTATACTTCCGGTTTAGGGTTAACTGATTAAATAAGTAATATATTTCTAGTTACGTTAGCATTCTGTACAGCTAGATTTTCAGGCGGTAATTTATAAATTTACGCTCAGTCACAAAGATGAGGCTGGCAACGCGAGGACACGGCAGCGGTAGATAGAGCGCACGCTAACCATTTCCGTGTGCTATATATGCAGATTGACGGGATTCCAGATGTCGGTGATCAGCCCTGTCAGCCTCGCCGTGCTTCATTTCCAAAAGTTTCGTTTGGGAAAAAAGCCCCAAAATCAAGATCATTTCAAGCTGCTTGGTTCGACAACTGGCCTTGGCTTCATTGGCACGACTCCGTTGAGAAAGTGTTCTGTCACGTCTGTGTGAAGGCTGCGAAGTCTGGCAAGCTGAAATGCAAGACTGCTGAGCAGGCATTCATCTATCGCGGAGTTCAAAACTGGAATGATGCCACCCGCTTATTTCGTTCACACGCGAAATCAGACTGCCACAGAGAAGCGGTTGAGTCACTGATCACGCTACCTGCCACAACAAAGCACGTTGGTGAACTACTAAGAACTCGATTGGTTGAAGACAGAAAGAGAAACCGGGCCAGCCTCCTTCGCATTCTCAGGGCGCTGAGGTTCCTGGCACGTCAAGGTATTGCCCTCCGCGGTTCCGCCCTCACCAAAGAGATTGATAGCAATTTGTCACAGCTCCTTCGTCTTTTTTTGTGAGCTTTCTACAGATCTCTCCGATTGGTTGCAGAAAAAGACAAATAAGTACACAAGTGCAGACATACAGAATGAGCTGCTGAAGGTGATGTCACTTCGAATTCTTCGAGATGTCTCAGCCAAACTTGAAGGCACACCATACACCATTATGGTAGACGAAACCACTGACGCAAGTACCCAGGAGCAGGTTGTAATAGTTCTACGATGGGTGGATGAAGACCTAGAGCCTCATGAGGATTTTATTGGGCTGCACATCACTGCTTCAACTGATGCTAAGTCCATTGTAGCAATTATCAGGGATGTTCTTGTTCGTATGAACCTTAGTCTGACCAACTGTCGTGGTCAGTGCTATGATGGTGCATCTGTGATGAAAGGATGTCTATCAGGAGTTGCTGCTCAACTCACTCAAGATGAACCACGAGCATTGTTCACTCACTGCTATGGTCATAGCCTCAATCTAGCCTGCCAAGACACCATCAAAGACATAATCCCTATCAAATATGCCCTTGACACAACATTTGAACTGTCAAAACTTCTCAAGTACTCAGCAAAAAGAAAGTCTGAGTACAAGCGACTTCAAGCTGAGATGGCTCCTCAAGACCCTGGATTTAGGACACTATGCCCTACGAGATGGACCGTTCGAGCAGCTTCTCTACAGAGTGTTATGCAAAACTTTTCGGTCATCCAATCCAGCTTAGAAAGTTTTGCAGATATGGCAAAACGAGACCCAGAGATGTCTGCTCGGTGTACTGGTGTTGCTGCTCAGTTTTCTTCATTTGACTTTCTCTTTGGAGTAGCATTAGGAGAAAAAGTCTTGAAGTTGGTTGACAATCTGAGCAAAGCTCTTCAGCACAAGAAGATGTCTGCTGCACAAGGTCAAGTGTTAGCAGAACTTACCATCAAATCTCTTGCACTAATGCGTACAGAAGCTGAATTCTCAAATTTCTGGGAAAAGTTGATAGAGAAACAAAGCAAAGAAGATGTTGCAGAGCCTTCCCTTCCTCGGAAAAGGAAGCGTCCTTGCCGATATGATGAAGGAAGTTCGGGACACTTCGCAACATGTATAGAAGATCATTACCGGGTTATGTATTTTTCCGCTTTCGATATGGCAATTCAGTCTATCAAAAGCAGATTTGACCAGCCACACTATAAGATATACAGCAAGCTTGAATGCACACTTCTGAAGGGTGCTGCTGGAGAGAGCTATACGGATGACCTGTCTAGCACACAGGAGTTGTACTGCACAGACTTTGACAGCAATATCCTCCAGACGCAGCTATTGATACTGTATTCTCACTTTAGAGAAACGGCAGTCACACCAGCCCTGATGGATGCTGTGGACTATGTTAAGTCACTAGGGAAACCCGGCCAACTGCTGTTGTCTGAGGTGGTCAAACTTATACGCTTGATCCTTGTTGCTCCTGCAACAAATGCAACTAGTGAAAGAACGTTCTCAGCTCTCCGCATTGTTAAAACATACCTTCGGTGCACTATGACACAGGCAAGGTTAAATCACCTTTTAATGTTGCATGTGCACAAAGAAGCATGTGATAGTCTTGATCTAGAACTATGCATAGATGATTTCTGTAGGGAATCAGAACACAGAAGAAACATTTTTGGCTCAATGTAGATTTACTTACAGAAATAGCCTTGTAAGGTTTGACACATGTTGTTCTAGTAGTTACTATATGTTAATCTTGCGTTCTCTGTATGGTATTCAAGCTTTTAGAGAAATGTTTAGCGTGCGTTAACCGTTATATGATTACGCCCACCTAGCGCGCGTTAGGCCGGACCACTTTAAATTTGCTTCCGTCGCCTCTGATAACCATTGTCATGTCATTCGCATCGGTCTCGTGAAGCCACAACAATATATATATATATATATATATATATATATATATATATATATATATATATATATATATATATATATATATATATATATACGGCTCTGAGTAAATCGTGCCGATTTGAGACGTAGGAAAGCCGAAACCAATTAGTTGCTCTAGACAAATAGTCTCCCGCTGTTACGAGACTTCATTCTTCCCGGAACTACACTTGTTTAGACGGAATAGGGATGTGAAGAAAATATGAGCTGTAAAGAAAGTAGGGGGTTGTAAACACTACCAGATGTTGTGAACAAATAGGGGCTGTGCGGCTGTGAACAGAAAAGAGGCTGTGAACGCGTAATAGGTTTGGTGCACAAAATAGAGGCTGTGAACACGTAATAGGCCTTGTGAACAAAATAGGGGCTGCGAACAGAACAGGGGCTGTGAACGAGTAATAGGTCTTGTGAACAAAAGGGACTGTGAACAAAAAAGGGGCTGTAAGCAAAATACGGGCTGTAAGCAAAATACGGGCTGTGACCAACATAGGGGCCGTGAACAAAGTAAAGGCTGTGAGAAATAGGGGCTGCTAGCAGCCCCTATTTTGTTCACGGGTACTGTTTTGTTCGCTTGAGAATCGACAGAATAGGCAACTTGCTGTCCAGAACAAGGTTACTTTTCTTTATTTCTATGTAGTTTGCCGTCTCTAGACCACATTTGCTAGGAGGAAAGAAATTTGTGCCACGAAAACACGAATAGAGAGGAAGAAATGTGCGTAAACAAAATAGGTCCGTGAACAAAATAGGGGCGTGAACAAAATAGGGGCAGTGAACAAAAAAGTGAGCACATATGAACAAAATAGGGGCAAATATGAAAAAACAGGGGCCGTGAACAAAATAGTACCCGTGAACAAAATAGGGGCTATACATTGTACAGGGTCTAATATATGGCGCATTATGTATGCCAAATTACGCTACGACATTAGAACTCCGGCAAACTCATGAGGACACCGGTTATGTAGACATGAGCACACCGGTTAGCTCATTAGGACACCGGCTAACTGATGATAGCCTCGCCCTAGACGCTGAGTGGATTGCAGCCCCGGATGCGCCGTCATCACCACTATAGCAAATGCTATATGTGCAACACATTTCAACCAAAGCAACAACAAGAATCAATGCAAGCCTATCTTATTCCAGACCGACCATGGGGACGAGTCGGAGCAGATCTATTTTCTTTCTCAGGCAAGGACTATATAGCAACAGTGGATTATTACAGCAATTTCTGTGAAGTAGATGGTCTTCAGTCGACATCGTCTGATGCAGTGATTCGTATATTGAAACAGCACTTTGCTAGGTATGGCATTCCAGATGTGTTGATCACGGATCATGGACCGCAATCAGTTCCATGCAATTCAGGAAATTCACACATAATTGGTAGTTTGATCACCAAACAAGCAGTCCAATCATCCCGAATCAAATGTTAAAGCTGAGAATGCGGTGAAGACTGTAAAGAAACTGATAAGGAAGTCCCTTACATCAATGACTGACCCTTATCTAGCACTTTTGGATTATCGTACTACACCTACAGAATGACAAGCAGCCTTTTACAAAGACTAATGTATAGGAGGACAAAAACACTCTTACCAACAGTCAAGCTGTTATTGCAGCCAAAACTAATTGATAACTCTAGCCAGTTAATTGGCAGCCAACAGGTCAAGACAGAGTATGTATTTCAACAGAACAGCCAAAGATAAACCACAATTACAAGCAGATCAACATGCTAGAATACAACCATTCGCTAACACTAGAGAATGGAGACAAGGAACGGTGGAAATGCAACTGTCACCAAGATCGTATGAAGTCGAGACAACAAACGGACAGACATATAGACGAAATCGTATACATCTGAGACCGACAAAAGAGACTCTACCAACGCCCCACACAACACATGAAAAGAAAACAACTATTGCAAAGAAAACAACGACTAACAAGGAGACGTCAACTCAAAGTTCGAACACAGCAAACACTCGAGGAGACAAGAAGACAACACCCAAGATTAATCATGAAACAAGTACGACAACAAGAAGTGGAAGACCAGTCATACAACCAAGATACTTAGAAGACTGTAGTAGTATTAGTAGTAGTAGTAGTAGTAGTAGTATATTACTCAGCAAAAGCATCCACCGGTCATGCCCATACTACAAAAGCCACTACAACGGCACTCAACACAACACTATATCAATCCATTCAATTAAACAAACCCACTTAAGTCAACGTCACAATCTACTTAGTGAGGCAAGCCTCACTGTTGATTAAATCCATGTCATGACATTTTAGAGACCTGTGCTTGGCTGATCTACTTCCGCGAATGCACAAAACAGAAGATCTTATTAGAGAAAAGCTGATCCGACATCTCAGAAGTTCCATCACTGAACTATATTTCTTTTCAGTTTTGTTGGCAATTAAACTGGCAAGATGTTTGTAGAAGGTGGAAGTTTCAGAGCCCATGCCACCGGTAGAGGAAAAAACCAACGGAGTGAAGCTGGCATGTTCCACTTCCAGTACTCGATGCGCATATTCACGTTTTTTCCCACATTCATGGATGTTGAATGCTGATCTCAAAGAGCCTTGACTATTGGATCGCGCGTTTGGGTAAAATACCCTTACATCAAAAAATGCACGGTCTCCTTTTGTCCAGACTCCTCTCGCTGAAAGATCAAGTCTAGCCTCGTCAGACATGTTCGCTGTTTTCTTCTGAAACTTTTCTCCAGTCAGAGGTTGTAACATCGGTTCTATCGCTACATCACGACACACTTCAGTCAAAAGATCGGCAGTTATATCCCTAATTTCATTGTGCCTTAGCGTCGGAAAGCCACCTTTAGGACATACCATTGCATGGTCAACGTTGAAAGCAGATCTACAGGCACATTTTGAAGGTAGATTTGGTAACATCCAACCATAGCGCATGCATAAAGCATCACGAAAATCTCCTTTGCTGAAATGAAAACCATGTTCTTCAACCGGTAAAACGGATAGCCAATTTGATGCACCCTTTTCAGAGGCAAGTTCAACGCATCGCTTCATAGATGCTGGGTAATTAGCTTCTATTTCTACTAAAGCTTGTTTCTGAGAAGCCGGTTTTTCAAATTTTGTGGCAGATTTTTCTTTCTGAACAGCTTCGACAGCCACATTGTAGCACTGTTCTTGTTGTATTATGAGAGCTGCTAATGGTGCTGTGATACGACAGGAAGACTTGAACTCAACATCGGACGTGTGAGTTGGATTAGTCAAGTTCAAACCTCCAAGTCGACAAGGTAGAGCCAACAAATCTCTCACGTCTTGGCTACAATGTTGCTGGCCGGTTATGGCAGGAATGAAATAATCACGAATGGCTTCCTCAAGCGGCTGCATCATGGAAGAGATGTTTTCGACAGTTTTTGATATGTATGACCATTGACATGACAAGCCATGAGTAAATGCAGAATAAGCAACATGTGGTTGTGTTAATGCAATCTCTGACAAGCGTTTCACTTGCATGACCCATTTATCTACCTTTCTGCTGACGTATTCTTCAACAAAGGATGAACTACCAAGAGCAGCACCAAGGTGTCTCTTCCCTGATGTTGTTATCTGAACAGAAGTGTCTCCAAAAATATCTCTTTCCTGCTCCTGCTTGTTCTCTTTCACGATCAGCCATGTTTTGTTAGCATTAGCAAAATAGCCAAATTCTGGTCCATGCTCTGTAATAGCATCCCACCATTTTCTCACATTCTTAATGGATCCTGCCCCAGTAGCATCATCAGCAAACCAAACTTGCTTGCACGTACCCATAACTTTGGTGATGAGAGGACTAATGCCAATCGCAAACATTGACATGGCCAGAGGATCACCCTGTGTAGTACCTTCAGTTGACTGTATAGTCTCTCCTCCAATCACATACATCAATATGTCAACTCTGTAGGTGTTAATTAAAGCTGTTGCAATAATAGGGCATAGTATGCGAGCATTGTGCAAAGCAACTCGACGGTTCAAAGCATTGAACGCATTACTTGCGTCTACCAACAGAACACAGTCTGTAGCATCATCTTCAAATATTGCTCTCATTGCCTGAACAGCTCCTTCACATCCTCCTTCTTGACCAGCACATACTTGCAAAGGCCCTGAACAACAGCAGACATTATCCTTCACTATAGACATTATCGATTTGGCAATGATCCTTCTGAACGTTTCTCCAACACCAATTGGACGTATACCAGGAGACTTGTCCAATGGGATTAGTCGACAAGCTACTAGTGCTTGGATTCCTCTTGGGTCAACAAATTCCGTACAAATGCGTCTTGTGGGCAAGTAGTGATTTGATTAGAGTAATCAGTATAAGAACTCAAAGTTGCTAGTTTTTTGGTAAAGATAAGGCAATGTATAAGGATAAGTATGATAATATATTGTAATAGAGCGTGTAAGGTTACAAGTAGGATATAAGACTAGGCATATTGTAAGACAATACATTATCTCATAAGTGCACACATTATGCTTACTGTATATTCATGTATATCGAGTAAGACAATCGGCGACATTTCGACCAAATCGTAGAAAGAAAGCGGTCTCAAATGGCTCCCTGCATTCTATAGTAGTCGGACTCAGCGAATATAGATATAGTCGTGTCAGAGTTGACGTATATCACAGGGTCCGGTAGTACCCTGTATGTAGGGATTGCCCCGGTTTTGAAGCGTTGTGGGGGCGTGGTCGTCTTTTTGCACGCCTAGGAAACATAGTAAATATAGACTAAAATTTCTCAAAAATAACGAAATGAAATTTTTGCACGTTGTGTGCTATATTATATTTTTTTGGTCAATAATCATCTAACAACCTAGAAAACAGTTGCTAGCCTCGGAGGCCCATGCGCCAATTTTGTTCTGATTTTTCTTCCACTTCTTCTCCACGGATATCTCTTTTTGTACGTTATGTACGGCTGTGAAACTTAGAAAGCGCTTTAGAATTACCCGAACTCTATTCTTTTGTTGATTAAAGAAACCGAAAGGAATGCTGAAAATTTTTGTTTCATTCAAGCAGATTTGATCCTTTGACCGCCATCAACGCTGTTGCACAGTTCGGGCCAATCACAGAGCAGTATTTGTGATGGTTGTTCATGACAACCAGAGACAATGGATGAAGCTCCAATCAAGTATGCCAAAGAGTGTATGAAAGAGTCTACCACCAGAACTGTGTAATTCGATCATGTTTGCCATTGTCCGGTCTAGTCTGAAATTGTTTGCGATCTGCGTTGTACACAGGAGCGAAATTGACAAATAATTACGTACACAGAGCAATTTATATGGGAACCCATTATTTGTAACGCATATCCCGTATTTGATAATCTTTGGCTTTAACTACTAGGCCAAGTTCTATTCCAACAGCCGTTGCATATTCAATTATACACGCACAGAGGAAAGAGCAATGCCAAGACACTAAAAATTAGGATCTATATTCGTGCAACGTGTTCCATTTTCACGTGTCCCGTATGTGGCGTGACCTTCGTCACGAGACTTTCATTTTCTCGTTGCACGCGCAATTTTTGGTAACGGCTAAAGGAGAACCGTTAGAGTATACGCCAGCGATGCATTATGCCAAGTTTCGTTTTTCGAACGTCTATCTAGAGCATGTTAGGAGCAAAATCGAAGTGCGCTAAGTTGACGTTACGTGGCGAGTGTACTCGCCAAACCTAAAAATAGATTTAAACCTAGAAGGAGCCGTTGTACGGGCTTCAAACTTAGCAATTACATTCAACCAATCATAGAGAGAAACGTCATGATTAATTTGGAATTTTTGGTTTGCGGACGTGTTCGCCATGGCGTCCCTGACGTCACGGCCATGTCGACCTTCGAAATCTCCATGTCGTTCCTCTTTGTCGATCCCAACGATATTCTCTATTGGAGAAAGATGAAGAAGAAGGCGTAGAGAGTCTGATCGTGCTTGATTGGCGAGTTTCCGACCCGTAGTTTGACATTTTCACTTCGGCCGAAATCGGCCGTCCAGCACACCGAGAGGAGGATTGGGAAGAGGTTAGCGCAGCTTCGGAAGAGAAGAGGTATTGTTTCGTAATCCATAGGTTCGTCTAAACGTGGTTGGGAGTGCTGTTTCGTTACTCAACGGATATTTTTTCTTTCAAGCGTCGCCATACTTCCGGTCGCTTTGTTGTTTGCAACGGGACCGGATGTCTGCAAGAATGCACCGTCTCGCTAGTTAGTAGAACGGCGTAGGTGAATACAAGATGTCTCTACGTGCAGAAGGTTTGCTGTTGCACACTTTTGCGGCATTCGGGGGTCATTTCAGTTCATTTCAGGTCATTGCGCACGGTCTGGTCAGAGAAGTGGTCAGGGCTTGGTCGCTTTCGAGCAGAAGCTCGAAGCTGTGCACCGTACAAGCAGAGGACGTGCTTTGTTGAGAGTAATAGTTTGTAGATAGTGTAGATAGATGTGTACAGTTGGTTATTTCTACTTTGTAAGTAGTTTTACAATAGTTTGTGTAGCTTACTACGGTTTCTTCCATAGTCTGATTTTGCACTGTCCCAAGGTAAGCCGGGATAAACAATGTTTATTGCCGTGTAGAGTGTCTGTTGCATCTCCAAATTCGTTTTTGTGCCTGTATGGCTTCATTCTAGGTTCTGCGCTAGACCCACAATGTTGAAGGGGCGTTTCCTAGTGATACCGCTGTAAGCATTGATATCAAACTTTTTGGGCTGGCCGACGGTCAGGTGACGTTGACGACGACCATTGTACGAAGTGGCAGGTCTGTAGCTGTCGAGGTAGATTTATTGTGATTTTTAGAAGATCTACATACGGGAGAGATGCGCCATTGCAAAAATACCTGCTTTTAAAAAGGGGGTACGATCTCTACGCTTCAGAGAGTGATGAGAAATTGGCTTGAAATACGTACAACATGTCTTAAAAATTGATTTTAGCACTAGACGTCGAGATTCTATGCTTAATATATTTACAGAGTGTCTAAATTTGCTCAGAAAATGACGATCTAGCGTGTTTCGGGCATCCCAAACTAGAAGGCGTGACTTCACTCAACTCTGATGACTACCAAGGCTACGCACGAAACACGACGACGCTGTTCATACGATTGTTTGGAAGATGAGATGTTAGGCTACTGCAAGAAATAGATTCGGTTTGTGTCTGTGCTTTGGTAGCGCTACACAAGAGGGCATCCGAAACTAGAGGTCTTTGTGTCCGGGTCTAGAGGTAGGGCGTGGTAGACGTTTAGTCGAGTCTCGTTCTCGCTAGAAAGAGCCAAATCCATTGATTGTCACGGATCAAGATCAGTTACCTAACGTCTCTACCTTGCCCTATATTTCATACTTAGACAATTGCGTTGAACCAAGAACTCGCGTCGAAATCTAGCCGTTATCCGAAACAATATACGGGACTCTACATACAGTACCAGCTTTCTACATCCCTGCGGTGTTACGTCTAAAGGCGAGAAATGTGGGATCGTCGTTATCTCTTTTCTTTGTTTGTGGGAGTAAGTAAACTGCAACACCTAGAGAAGTAGATGTGTACGTCTAGCTAATGCTATCGTTTTTCTTCAATTGTTGTTGTAGCTGCTGGCAGGAGTGTTGCTCGTTCTCAGAAACACGAAAGCGGATAACGAGACCTGTCTTACAACCATTCTGTTTCGAGCGGTAACAAGCAATTTTAGCTACACTACAGTATCAGTGTCCTCACCGGATGTTGGTAATGTTGTACTTTACGAAAGTATACGTACGCGTGTCTAAACTCCCGCTCCCGTGCATTAGTTAATTCCTGGAACTATACTAGATATCTCTCCAGTGGTCGACCATGGTGCCTAGAGGAAACGACTAGGCACGCGCTCACGTCAACGGACACGATGTCGATCGCAATTAGCCACTCGCTAGCCCATTTGATATGTTTGTCAGGTCCGGATCCAGAGGGGGTTAGGGGGATTTAAACCCCCTCTTTTCCAATAGGCGTCCTTCAATAATTTTATATAATTTCATTAGAAAAGAGAAAATTAGTAATGCTATAAATAACTGCTAACGGTGAACCCCCTCTTTCAAGAATTTCTGGATCCGGCGCTGTTTGTATAATAAGCGCAGTCACAACATATAAATCAATACCTACTATAAAAAGCTGCGGTGAGACCATATTCTCGTTTAGCGTCTCAGATAATCACAATGCGTGTAGTTATGTAACAACGGAATGCAAACGCGCAATAGCTGAACTTGCGTGCAAGACAATGCAGTTGTCTATTTGCTGGAACAATGGCCACTGAACGCAGATATAGCCTAAATTCGTGATTAGCAGCGAATACAGTCGCGGGGGAGCGCTAATTAGTCACGAATGTTCTTGTTCAGGTAGCTCTGCGTTGGATCTATGGCATTAGCTGCACGACTGTGAAGAGGACCCACTAATAAGCAAGTTGTAAGCCATGATTACGCGAGATGTGTTGGTTGGCAGTGAGGGCTAACGTCAGTTACATCCGGATCTCTTTAGAACACCTGTCTAAACAAACTCGTGTGATCTCACCAACGGCTTCTAAACGACGGCGCATTCTGAACTATCTAGTGCCGTGGCCGAGAAGGGTCACGGTTTTTGCACGCACGATTTTTTGCAAGGTCGGTTTTTTGCAAGGTCGGTTTTTGCACGCACGGTTTCTTGCACTGACAGTTTTTTGCGGTGACAAGCTACTGCCGTGATACTGTAGCTGTTTGTATTTACGTTGGTAGTCTAAAAAGAACTGCTCTAGCTGTTGTAGGGTGCCAATACGGTATCGCCCACGCATTTCTCACGCCTCCTCCCCGCAATGTTTTCTTTCTGACGACACTCACGCAGTCGTTGTTCAAAGGGAACGGTCTGAGACGTGAAAATGGCTCGCTAGATTTGATACTTTTATGGAGATGTAGTTTCTTGCTGAGTTTCGTGGCTGTTTACGAGCAATTTGTGTAGAACTCTGCAAGAACATTTCATGTAACACGAACGTTTCCTGGCAACCATTTGCCACCCAAGTCTGATATCCAACACCTGGCTACTCTGTAATTCAATCTAGCTAAGTCAGCCAACACCCTCAACACATAGTCACTGCACATGTTTCTACATGTTTCCAGGGGCGTATCCAGGCATGGGCGCGAGGGGCGCGAGGGGCGCGAGGGGCGCGCGCCACCTTTCGGGCAGACTAGGGGTGCGTTCGAATACTAGTTGCAGTTCTAGAACTGGAACTGCCAGAACTGTTGGAACTCTTGCTAGCAAACGAACGCTTAGAACTGTCAGCAAGTTGAGCATGAGCAAAAGGCTCATACTTCCGGTAAGCGTCAATACGAAGTAGCATGACGTTTCGACTCCACTTGTTGTAGTCTGTTCGAACATCAGCAGTGCTTTCGCTTTCGGTTTTTTGGAGCTGCTCGCGCCAAGAAGGTCACTGTAATCAGTCCCAAATGTCGTTCTTCTAGTGTTCGGCAAGCCGATGGTCGCCACAAGTGTTCATTATAACAAACAAGAAGGTCCACAACGGCCTCGGCATCTGTACCCGTCATTTCACTTCGTCAACCTCCGGGAATTTTGCATTTAGGGCGTGACAGTTCCAACAATTCCAGCTCGCTAGACAGAACTGCTAGAACTACCAATCGAACGCTAGAGAACTTTACTCCCCCCTACAATTCCAGTTCTAGAACTAGTATTCCAACGCACCCTTAGTCTCTACGTCTCTTGACGCAGTATCATACTATGTAAGAATCTATGTATAAATCTACCAGTTTCAATATTGTAAAGGCTTTTTGATTCTCTTTACACTGACAATCTGCGTACGACGTTGATTTGTGCGTATAAATATGCCAAAGTCATCTTTCAAAATCAGAGGCGGTGTGATCTCGTTGTTCGATCTTGCATTCAGTGATTGTGACTACACTTACGGTACATACTGTACGTGTACATACACATTACATGTGCGTGCGCGTGCGTGTGTGTGTCATTTATTCTTACATAGGATGCAGCTTGGCTCCCCTTCTTAGTTAAACAACTTTCTGACCACGCCCACAATTGATTTCGCGCCGTCGCGAACCCCCTTCAGTTAGATCCTAGATCCGCCCCTGGTTTCTACATGTTTCTATATGTTTCTTACTTTATTAGTTTACTTAGACAACGTAGAACAATCTCAAATACAACAAAACTATCAATCTATTCCAATGTCATGTTAACAACCAGTAGGTACCAGACATCAGTCTGAATCCAATCATTCGTAGCCACAAATATTTCAATGTCGATACAACAATTCAATCGCTGGATGACCATCTAGTCGAAATTCGTTTGCATGAGCTATGAGACTCACTAGAACACGAGTTTCGCTGCGAAACCAGACACGAAACCAGACCTCCTTCTGTCGACAACTAGCAGTCGTAGACGTCTCCTCTTGCATCTCCCACAGATGTCTACCCTCACATTAGCGTTATTCAAATCCGTATTCGCACGGATACTAGCGGGGAAACATGAATCATCGATCACGGTGAGCGAGTCTGCTCGGTTCGAGTTGTCCACGCTGACGCGTCTCCCAAAACGGTAAGCTTGGCCAAAAACCGTTAGTAGAAGTAGAAAACCGGGCGCCGAACGGTTTTCGAATAAAATAACGGTCGAATTCCATGTCTTTCTATCATAACCAATCACGGCAGCTTAAGGCCTGTCCACATTGGCAACTGGATCGCGATCCAACCGCAACGCTGCCCACACTTGCAACTCGATCGCGATCGGATTGCGATCGGATCGCGATCCGTCCGATCCACATCGCGAGGTGGATTCGATCGCGATCGAATCGCGATCGGTTGAATCCAATTAGAAATAGTGGGCGTTACCTTCACGTACGCTGCGCGTGTAGTCGGAACATCTAGCACTCCTCACTCGTCTTTGTTCTCGCTCACCTTACGTCGCTGTATCAACGCTTTCTACAAGCAAAGAAACCACACATACACATCGGTCATCAGTCACGTGATAGCGAAATGAGGCGGAGGTATCGTTTTCAAAGTGCAGTGTGGACGCTCGCTATCCCGATCGGATCGCGATCGGCAGGATCGCGATCCATTCTGGTCTAGTGTGGACAGGCCTTAACTCATTTACAATACAACGCAACTGAAGATTGGTCGCCAAACAAATAACTAGGCGGGGCTATTGAAACGCACGTGCAACAAATTATATATCTAGATATATACTGAATGCTTATTGGTCTTCACTATAGACAATGAAAGTCGGAGCCAGCAACCACACCTATATTATGCGCCAAGCGTTACTGCGCAACACATTTCAGAAATTATTTAATTAATATATATCTGGTTATCCCGAGACGTCACAGATTACTGCCGGGACTTCCTTTATCGATGTCACGTCTAGAATTCGCGTACGTTCCAGAATGGCGGTGCAGTTTGACGAAGAAGACGACTGCTTGGAGCCGCGCCGGCTCTTCAGACCTGTCTTCTTCGACTTCCTAAAACTCTTCGCGTTGTCCAAATTAGAAGGACTCCTTTCGGGGTGTTGTTGCTGAATGGTATGGCTACGTTTTGAGATTGCTAGTTGTTTTTTGAAAAGTGAAAATTTCGCCTTCTTAAGCGTGGGAAGGGCAACACTGCCACGTATCTAACAAACTACGCGTGTATCGTGCCTGAGAATGCTAGGTGACAGAGAGTAAGAAAACGCGCCTTGATGAGTCTATCTAGTAAGTTAGTCTACTGTTCATGTGTATGAAAGCAGCCACGACACCGTTTAGAGACTGTATAGCTTACGCTTTGTTAGCAAGTCTCGTATCGTGTTTAGGATTGACCTTTGTCTGATACGGGGTTAGTGGTAATTAATAGTTAATTAAACCGATTAATTAAAACTTTGAAATTACTATGTTTATCCTGAGTTTGCGTTAATTCACACTGCTAGATAGCCTACGTAGTACATTGTCTACAAGTAGACTTGTACCCATGGAGTCCTTTGACAATTTACACATGACAATTTACACATGACAATTTACACATGACAATTTACACATGACAATTTACACATGACAATTTACACATGACAATTTACTTCAATAACGAATTATTAACCGATCTTTGCCATATTCATACTAATGACAAAAATATTACTCCCTGCCAAGTTCATGTACGTGCTGGAATGAACGTAAGCAAGTCTTTTGCTCTTTACATGGACCGTTCAGCACTATACAGTCTAAAAGTAGACCAACAGAAGTTGCCACTCTCGAAATCCGCGCTGTACCTTGAGTCTTCGTTGGCCACCTAGACACTAGCTCACTCATGACTCAGACGCGTAGTCAGTGAATCATTGCTACGGACTCTCAATTCCAAGTAATTCTCGAATATGCTTTAGCTTGTTAAATAATTAATATAGTATTATTCAATCACCATAGCTATTCACCGTTCTAAAGATATTAGTAATCAATTCATTGGTAACCTTCTTGCAAAATATATGTTTACACTTATAACGCTCAATTTTTAATAATTTAAAAATTAAGTTATTTTTAAATTCACAGTAATTTGTCTTCTGAGACAAAAAGAAGAGAATTGGTATACTTTGTTGCCAGAACTAATTAATGTGCATATATTCAATGAACGCTACTAAATATTTTTAGATAAACCATCACAGTTTTTCTGAAGCTATGTCTGCAGCTCTGATTCCCATCACACTAAGACAACTCTGAGCGGCGTCTTCAAACTTTTGGCTATAGAAGCTATGCTCAACAGAGGCCAGTTGCTCATAAGCCTCGCCAAACACCTCAGAATCAATAGGGCACAAGTAGTCCTGCGTTCCTGTAAAACACCCACGCACACAAGTAGGCCATCGTTGATGATGATGCCCTCCGTCTTGTAGCCTCTGGCCACAAAGACGGTCTGAACTAACACACACACACAAACACACACACACACACACACACACACACACACACACACACACACACACACACACACACCCACACACACACACACTAGCCTCGGCCTCCCAGACCCGTGTAGCGCCGATACAAAATCGTCCTCCACGGGTCTGGGATGGTACCGCCTCTTCTCAATATATTGCGGTTGGTCCTAGGACCAGCATTAGTGTTCAGTTTCATAAATGCATACCTTTCCAATTTCGGCCGTAATACAAGAACGACGAAGACATGTCGCGCTAGAACATCGTGTCGCATCCTGCTGCACGGGTACCTTTGTGTTTACAGTAGCTACGGTTTTATCATTTGTGTGTTAGTAGGGAACGCGAACGGGACGTTAGGAAGCACTTTCTTGTACTAGTGGTGCCGCGGACGCGATCGGCATGTGTCTGATCGCCGTGAATCCGCTGCGAGTAGCTGCTAGTCGCGCGTGGAGCTTCGAATTCGCGATGAAAATTCGCGATGCGCGCATCCGCTGTGACTTGATCGTCTGGATTCGATGCAACTTGCCGCGAAATCGCGACAAAACTTCGCCGTGAATTCTCCGCAAGACTCTGTGTAGTAGACGTGATCATGAAGTCGCTGAGAATGCAGCTGGCTGGCTAGTGTAGATGTCGGAGCATCGGTTCGAACAAACGGCTCTACTAGGTGTCGGTATTGCCGTTGACAGGCGCAGAATACAAACCACGACGTGTAGGGACGTGAGTTTGCGTGAAGAGCGCACTACAAGTCGTCGTTTGTGTACAGTGTAGTCTTTGGTAGACAGCAGATATGCATGAGATGTCTTCGTTGATTACAGCTGTAATTGGAAAGGTATGCATTTATGAAACTGAACGCTAATGCTGGTCCTAGGACCAACCGCAATATATTGAGAAGAGGCGGTACCATCCCAGACCCGTGGAGGACGATTTTGTATCGGCGCTACACGGGTCTGGGAGGCCGAGGCCACACACACACACACACACACACACACACACACACACACACACACACACACACACACACACACACACACACACACACACACAACACACACACACACACACACACACACACACACACACACGTCATTTTATAATAATTTTGCCAAAGTCGTCATAGCCTAATTTGTTTGCCGGTTAGAGAAAGTCCAGGCGAGAACACTGTTTACGTAGTGTATGTTACATGAATTGTATTGTATATAGGCGCTTCGTTCATGGTTGTTTTAGGTTTCTGAATTGCAAGACAGAGTGAAGGTAAGTGCAAGACCGTGTATGGTTTAATTGCATACCAACTACCTTATATAATGCTCCTGTTACACAGGGCCGTAGGAAAAGGTCTAGCTGGTCCGGCCATGGACCACTCTTTTCTGTAGTGAACTTTCACAAGAGGTCAAAATTCAGGGCCGTAGCAGAATTCTTCGGTCGGTCCGTTTTGTGCTTCAAATAGTGTACTTCGGATATTTGGCCATTGCCCAAAACTCCCGATTGAAAATATAGATGCTTAAATAACTAATATATTTATAGTTGAAACGAAAGCAATGTAAGCATCATGAATTAATTGCATGCTATTTATGCTGCCTTGAGGTCATTGCATAGCCACGTATTACAGTAAACGAAGTATTTATTCAAGAACTCGTTATGCTGCAGCCTTGAAGACTGCTTCTCTTGGCGTGCTATTCTTACTACACCATTTAGTGTGCGTTAGACCGGATCACTTTTGAAAGTCTTCCTACAACGGGCCTGCTGTCTAGTATTAGACCAGGGTTGCGTGTTGTATGATAATGAGTGCATCCCCAAGTTATTGAGGCTTCAGAAGGAAATGATACATGTTACGTACCATGTGCGCAGTCGCGCGTGTATATTCAATATCCTGTCAACTAAAAATTGCAGTAAACCATTGAGAAATGTCTAATCACATTTTCGATTTGCTTAGACAAAATCGCACCGTTCCACATTACCTTCTGCGCTTGCTTTCTAGTCTGTAGTATTCACTATTGATATATTATAATAATAAATTGAAATGCTATTTGTTGCAGGCGATAGAAATGGAATTACGCTATTTGAAAAGTGACTTGAATAGTGAAAAAGGAAACAGGATTAAGTTGGAGGTCCACAATCTTGTTTCTTTGCAATGGAAACGATGTTGGCTGAGATTATGTTAAAGCAAACTTTGTGTAGGCGGAGGTTCAAGAACTGACATCTCGGCTTGCAACAAACGCTGAAGTTTCCAACCAAAGCTTGACAGTGAGTATTTGTTACATGTACGTGTGTGTGTGTGTGTGTGTGTGTGTGTGTGTGTGTGTGTGTGTGTGTGTGTGTGTGTGTGTGTGTGTGTGTGTGTTAATTAGCAAACTTAACACCTGCATTCGTGTCGACTAAAGTTTATTAAAATTGGTCTGATTATATGCACGTGACATCACGTCTTTATGCATCTATTAAACAGCAGTGTGATAAATCAATAGAGCATTTCATTAGGATCATTGCAATATCCTTTCAAGATACATATAGATTACCTATTTAGGAATCGATACAACTGAATTACTGTTCTCTGAGTGAGTAACTTTGATCTTTTCTATTGCAGATGATAAAGCTTGAAGTGGGTGACATAAAAAGTCAAGTAGAGAGTGAAAGAGAAAAAAGGATCAACTTGGAGGTTAACTAATTAGAAAAAATTATCAATGTAAGAAAGTTTGAAGAAATGTTGATAGAGCGCGAACAGTGAATTGCAAGTAATCACCATTCAACTTCAGGGAGACAGCATGCATCTCAACCAGAGCTCAATAGTTAGTAGTCACTATTTAGAAATTTATGTCGTTTCTCAATATCTGTAACTCGTTCTCTTTACGAAGGAATTGATGCAACAAGTAGAAGACGTAGAGCATCAATTGCAGCAGCAAATCAGACAGTCCGCTCACCTGCAGGTGTGTTCTTGCCTGATTGCGTCTTGTAGTTAATTCTTCTCATATTACTTCATTCGTTACTAGAATATTTCGTCAGAATTGCAAGAAGACGTTACTAAAATGCAAGCATCTAATTCTGTACTAAACCAGAATTCGGATTTTATTTTGAACACATTTCATTTGCATCATTTATGACGTCATTTATTGTTTTTAGAATTTAACAGCAGCTGTTGCTCAATTTCGAGAAGATCTACAAGATATTGCTAATGCAACGTCCATGGTAAACGTGTGCATATATAAATTATGCGCGTCTATTATAATATTTGTCTTTGTATGGTTGGTGAAATATTGTTACTTGCGCCGCGTGCTTGCAACTACGTGAGAAACAGTTGAATATCTATATGCGTGTGTGTATGTGTATGTGTGTGTTGGTGTGTGTGTGTGTGTGTGCGTGCGTGTGTGTGTGTGTGTGTGTGTGTGTGTGTGTGTGTGTGTGTGTGTGTGTTCGCGGATGTAGCATGTCAGCCTCCTGAGCGTGTCGGCTCTGGAACATTTGATTCTCTGCGGCTTACCATCTGGGTTCTACGATATCTTCATACGTCATCATCAAGATAAACCATCTCAGATCGACAGGAGTGCCACACCCAGCGTTTGAGAGCGAGCCTACGGCAACATTTTTCTTTGCAAAGAACACCCGTCGCACTACTCCCACGTTGCAAAGTGCTTCGATTGCTTGCAACGTCGAATTACTTATTTTCGTGACTTTACGCCTTTCCCTGTTATCGCCGATGGAGAAGGAGGCCACGTGCACGTAGTGCAGCAGTGAAAATGGCATCGCGGCATGGACGAAAGAAGTTGGTTTCCAGCTTGCCTCGTTCCCAGACTCTCTCGCGCTAGTCTTGTCCGGTGCCCGTATGACGAGTCCAGGCGCGAGAGAGTCTGGGATCATCCCACCTACTTCCTGCCATATCTCCTTACTAAACGCTCACTAAGTGTCATCCCCAACGTCATCAATCCTTACTAAATGGTCACCAAGTGTCACCCCTAACGTCATCAAGTGTCCCGTAACTTCAAAATCAAATTAGCGTTAGAACTAATCCAATAAACGCACCACACGGGATTTTATGACCATTGTTTGCTGTTTGCGGCATATCCAGCACTTCCAGACAACTGAAGCATATTGAAAAGGTAAGTCTATGGAGGGTTGGTGACGAGTGTCGTGTAGGCTTCTAGTCTGAGATCTACAATTGGCGGATTGATGACCTTCTACCTAGTTCACACGCGCATCTCCTGTGTGGCACTAGCGTTTGCGCGCACACTAGACTCTGTAGCAAAAAGAGAGGAAATGACAAGGGAAGGGGTTGATCTTGACGTGAAACTACCGTCTACCTTTCGAGAAGTCTTCAAGTATGAAATAGACATCTTTTTGCGAAAGAATAGCCCTGGAAGCTTCAAGTTGACCCCTAGACCGTAGTTTCATGTCAAGATCAAACTCTTCCCTTGTCATTGCGCGCTTTTTGCTACAGATTCTAGTTTGCACGCAAACGCTATTGGCTGGCCACATGTGATCTACGTAGAAGGTCATCACTCCGCCAATTGTAGATCTCATACTACAAGCCTACACGACAACCATCATCAATACTCCATAGACTTACCTTTTCGACATGCTTCAGTTGTCTGCAAGTGCTGGATATGCTACAAATACCAAACAAAGGTCATAGCATTCCTTGTGGTACGTTTATTTGATTAGTTCTAACGCTAATTTCATTTTGAAGTTACGGGACACTTGAGGACGTTAGGGATGACAGTGATGACGTTGGGAGTGACACTTAGTGACCATTTAGTAAGCAGTGATGACGTTGGGGGAGACTCTTAGTGAGCATTTGGTAAGGAGACATGGCAGGAAGTAGGCGGGATAACCCCAGACTCTCTCGCGCCTGCAATTGTCATACGGACATTGGACAAGACTAGCGCGAGAGAGTCTGAGGACGAGGCTATTTTCCAGCGTGGAAAGAAGTAGAACGATGGTCTATGGTGCTTGTGGGCGATCTCTACTGTTGGGTTAGCAAGAAGCAGCAGTTTGACATCTCTTGCTGTGTAGACAACTAAACGATTCAGGACTCTGTACAATATATTACCAATTTGCAAACTGGTAAACTGAGTAGATAAACTGAGTAGAGATTTGCTATTTTTCACTGTTTATGCCATCATCTTTTGAGATGGGCTGGTTTAGGGTATAGAGTTTATGGTGTGTGAGTGCGTGTGTGTGTGTGTGTGTGTGTGTGTGTGTGTGTGTATGTGTGTGTGTATGTGCGTGTGTGTTTGGTTTGGTGTGGTGGATGGTATGGTTGGGTGGGTCGTTTGGTGGGGTGGGGTCGTTTGGTGCGGTGGGGTCGTTTAGTGGGGTGGGGTCGTTTGGTGGGGTGGGGTGGTATGGTGGGGTGGTGTGGTGGGGTGGTGTCAGGCCTTGCCCAATAGTGCCAGAAAATTCACCTAAAATTCCATTCTCGAATTCTACAGAATTTACCTAAAATGCTCGTGAAATTCTCATTAATATTAACCGTAAACATAAATAGAAGTGAATGAAATAATTCAAATTACCACTAATTTACCTTTAGTGTAGGGCTAGTAGTACCCATATCAGCAAAAGTTATTAAACATCATTCAACAGACAACAAGGCCGGTGTCATTGACAACGAGTCCACGACCATTGTACTGAAGCATTATAGAACACTCTATGTAGTCTTGCAAGGAAGATTCTTGCCGCTCACCAAAGGAGTTGCATAGAATAGAAAAGGCCCTCTCTGCAGCAGCAGATGATGGTTGAATAAGCAAAACATTTTTGCAAGCACCAGCTAGCCCATGCTGGAAGATCCCTCTGGTGTGTATACCACCAATCCAGTACATCAACTTCCTTCACATCGTAGGCACAGCAGATTGTTAACTTCCATCTGCTTGACTTGTATCACTTGAAGTTGATGCGGCCACTGCACTGACTGCAGCTGCGCCGGCCATGGCGGCCAGTTCGTCTTCCGCGTCGTCTATTTTGCGCATGCGTATATGCCATTGTAGAGCCGCCCATAAAAAGTTACATAAAATTCTCAGAATTCTTTCGCTTTCTAAAATTCACGTTTTAATGCTGGCATTATTGGGCAAGGCCTAGGTGGCATGGTAGGGTGGAACCGTTTGGTTTGATGGGGTTGGTTGGTTTGATGGGGATGGATGGTTTGGTGTGGTCGGGTGTTTTTTTGGGATGGGGTGGTTTGGTGGGGTTGGTGGTTTCGTTGGGTGGGGTGGTTTGGTGGGGTGAGTGATTTGGTGGAGCGGCGAGGTTTGGTTGGTTGGGTGGTTTGGTGGGATGGACTGGGTGGTTTCGTGGGTAGATGGTTTGGTGAGTGGATGGTTTGGTGAGGTGGGTGGTTGGTGGGGTGAGTGCGTTGCTGGGGTGTGGCGTGGGGCGTGGGGCGTAGCGTGATGGTGTGGCGTGACGTGACGTGGGGTGGGTTTGTATTGTGTCGATTGGTGTGGTATTGTGTAGTGTGGTGTTTTGTGGTGTGGTTGTTTGTTGTGGTGTGGTGATGTGGTGGTATGATTTGTGTGGTGTTGTGTGGTGGTGGTGTATGGTGTGGTGTGGTGGTGTGGTTTGTTGGTCTGGTGTGGTGGTGTACAGTAGTGTGGTGGTATGGTGTGGTAGTGTGGTGGTGTGGTGTGGTATTGTGGTGTGGTGTGGTGGTGTGGATTTGGTGGTTTGGTGTCGTGTGATGTGGATGTGTGGTGTGGTTTAGAGGTGTGATGTTGTGTGGAGGTTTGGTGTGGTGTAGTGTGGAGTGGTGTGCTGTGGTGTGCTCTGGTGTATTGTGATGTGGTGAGCTGTAGTGATGTGGGCTATTGCGTGTGGTGTTTTGTGTCGTGCGTGTGTTTGTGTGTGTGTGTGTGTGTGTGTGTGTGTGTGTGTGTGTGTGTGTGTGTGTGTGTGTGTGTGTGTGTGTGTGTGTGTGTGTGTGTGTGTGTGTGTGTGTGCGCGTGCATGCGGTGTTGTGTCGTGTTGTGTGGTGTGGTGTGTGTGATGTGGTGTGGTGTGATGTGATATGTATGGTGTGGTGTGGTGTGTGTGGTGTGGTGTGGTGGTGTGTGGTGTGTTGTGTAGCCTCGAACTTCCAGCGAGCTCTAGTCTCGACCAAGTCGATACTAAAATGATTTCGGAAATAGCCTTCTCAGCCAATCAGCTCCTTACAACCGGAATGTCGGTTATAAAATCTAATTGTTTTAGTAGTAATTGGTTATGCTAGTGCACTAACGATGATTGTGCGCGTGTGAAATCCTCGTGGGCGGCTAAGTGCAAGCCATAGCCTTGATGAAGGCTCTGGTGCTCGCACACATCTCACTTTTAGTTTCAGCTTCAGTTTTTCGATATTTTTAAGCCTGCGGTGACAGAACGTGCACAGCAGCATCGCTAGACCATCACCTTTGACAACTGGTCGAGCATTAGTCTCGACAGTCGAGCGCTTAGACTTGCTAGCGGTCTGCCGAAGAATCAAAGAGTCGTGGTTTTATGCCATCTACCAAAATATCGCCGCAAACACTGCAGACGTCTCTTCTTTGTTCATGAGATCTCATATGTTGATCTAGGTAAAAGGATCTTACGCTGTTAGACTACCATTTAGCATCGCTTTTGATAAATACCCCGAAATCATTTTAGTATGGACTTGGTCCTGACTAGAATTCGCGCGCTCCCTGGTCTGGAAGTTCGAGTCTGTGTTGTGGTGTGTGTATTGTCTCGTGGTGTGTATGTGGTGTGATGTATACCGGTATCTAACACTTGGTTGTGTGTGTGTGTGTGTGTGTGTGTGTGTGTGTGTGTGTGTGTGTGTGTGTGTGTGTGTGTGTGTGTGTGTGTGTGTGTGTGTGTGTGTGTGGTGTAGTGGTGTCGTGTGGTGTGGTTTGTACTTGTATCTAACACTTCGTTGGCTGAAGATTCATGAAATCAACAAAATACCAAGATATGCAGGTGAAAGTTGCACTGTTGAGAACACAGGCCATAGGTTCTTGACACCAGACTTCAGCCATCTTATCGTGTGCGGTGGCTCAAATTGGAAATTTGTAAAGTAATCGTATTTATCATACAAATACAATATACTTAAGTTAACAATAATTGCAATTTTTTGTTTTTAGACTCGAAACTTCAGCCGCAGGGAGCTGTAAAGAGCTGTATGACAGTGGTCTACATGGAAGCGAGCATTCTAAGTCCTACCTACTATTGGACAGTACGGGGGGAGCACTGTACGAGGTCATTCCTTGTTACATACAAAATTAGAATAATACAACTGCCAAACTTCCTTTGTAAACTGAACAATAAGCGTATAGATAAGTGTAGAAACCGTGGGGCCAGGCCAAAGAGGGTTATGGGCCTCAAAAATTTACCTTAAATTGAAAAAATACGATATTGTAGCAATAAAGTCTGAGTGATTGCCACGCACATGCGCAAGCACTTGCATTTGGGTGTTTACCATCAACACATTGTGTATGATAATTATTTGTTTTTTCGTTATATGCAGACATATTGTGATATGACTTCAGGAGGAGGAGGATGGACACTCGTCGCTCGAGCACATGGAAACAGTTCAGAGTGGGCTCCGGCTAGTCAATACTGGTATAACAACACGCTCATTGCGCCGGATACAGCAGCAGACGTTAGTGCAGTAAGTTCGATGAAAAGCAAAGGATGGCTTAGTATCAATGGACAGAAAGTGAAAGTGTGCTACAACGGAACTCACACCAATTGTGCTGTGTTCACTCATAATCTTGGAATATCACTTTCTCAACTATTCGCCAACAATTTTGGGGTCACTGTTGCTGAGAATTACGACTTTCGAACTCTTGAGGCTGCATTTGGCGTCATTCCTTCTTTCACCTATTCAGCCAACCATCAGTGGTGCGGACTGAACTTAGGAGATGGATGCGCCCACGGCACAAATCCCAACGTGGCAGAACGGCACACAATTTGTCGCATCGGATGCATTGGAGACAACTCGGGGCAATCGATGTGCAGACTGGATGACTATGCTTTAGGAATTGGAGTAAGCAGCTGCTATGATGGCTACGATTGTTATGCGACTGGAACGACAACAGAAAATTTGCATTACCGAGATTGGCTCAATTTTGGATTTTTCCCGCAAACTGCATTCATATATATGCAGTAGCGAAGAACAATGTTTTGGCCAGGACAGCTAATGTGTCTGTGTTTTTTCATTTTTGTCTGTGAGCTAGCTGTTTTAGTAAGCTTATGTAGTAGTGGTTTGCCATTCCACCTGAGGATGTTTGCAGCATCTGTATTGAGCTAGTAGCACCATGCAGTCGCCATTGCAAAAGTGGTATTGTTTGTATGCCTTCGCCAAGCTGTGCTGCAATCTGGATACGTTATAAATCCGTAGTGTGTGTGTGTGTTTGTGTGTGTGCTTGTTTGTTTGTGTGTGTGTGTGTGTGTGTGTGTGTGTGTGTGTGTGTGTTTGTGTGTGTGTTTGTTTGTTTGTGTGTGTGTGTGTGTGTGTGTGTGTGTGTGTGTGTGAGTGTGTTTGCGATAAGCAACCACGCCTTTGTTGTTCGCAATCAAAATCGGCAGGGACACTCGGTAAGTAAAGGGAAAGGTATCCGTACAAAATTGAAAATTTGCACGTAGTCCCCTTTCGAGGATTGACCCCGCGTAAAATTTCACATGGGCAGACTGCGTCTTCCGTCAGAATGAGAACCCTACAGTATCTTGCCCGTACGAAGGACGCGGGCAGTAATAGTACATGTACTGATTGCTGTACGACAACCTCTTTTACTAGATATAGCAATGATACTAAAGAATTACTTGCTAGATATGTATGCATAGGGGATTGACATCTGGGGCATGCACAGCAGTTGAACAATTGTCTTACTACAAAATATAAGAAAGTGTGACCCTTTACACTTTGTGTAAAGCATAAATGTTTAATGTTTAGGGTTAGCTTCACCGCCTGTATTATTTTGATCGAGGACATGCTCGTGCTTGCTTTGATATTCATTTATGATTCAAACACGTCGTGCACCATCAGTGGTGGATATAATGGGTTCAGAAGAGCCCTAGCTAAGGGAGATTATAGAAGGATCTCCTAAATTTTGTGGGCGTGTTTCTTTTATTATCTATTGTATTTGTTGTTGATGACCAGTCACCAATCCCTACTAGCTACACTGAAAGTGTGAAAGTGGATAGTATTATTATGTGGATAGTAAATTTATCTATAATGCTAATCCTAATATATAAATTGGTTTTATACTCGTAAATATGAGGTTGTTATTTGGGGACGATACCTATATCTAAATTGTCCTACGTTTGTAAATTAATATTAATATTAATAAGTAATTAAAATTGCCATGCTCCCCCTATATTTAGGCCTGGCTATACGCCGCTGGAATGCCCGTAGTTACTGGTAGGATTGGTGGGGTTTCAACACTATATCACTTTTAAGATTTCTACTTTGAGTTTCCAGAAACTTTCAAAATAGGGAATAACTGATTAAATAAACTTTTATTTAATTACCTCATACTGACGTCACTACACGTTTAGTATGACAGTACGTAAAAACTAATTATGTAGCGCTTGCTTTTAGTACACGCCTTAGCTAAGATAAAAGAACACGCCCATTTAATTAATTAATTAATATTGATTTTATCCCAAATACTTTGAAATTTGTGACCACGTACCGCAGAGGGTTCAGCGCAACCGGCATCGAAGAGTTTTCAGTAAGTATAAACTAATATTCTCTCAAGTACTCACCCTGGCAGGTTTATCACAGACTGTAATTGTAAAACACGTGGAGTGCGCGCAAGGAGAAGACTGGGTACGAGTCTAGCAAACTCTCAAGTCCCTATTTCATGCACACGTGGATTCTGTATAGCTATTTTTGTTTAACGTCTCTGTATAACTGTTTAACGTCTCTGTATAACTAGAGTTATACAAAGTGCATCAATCACCGAGTGCATGAAATTGCACTAGTGGGCAACCTTGTTTATTACAAACACACTTTTAAAATTAATTAAAGGGTAAATGACATGAGAAAAATCAAAAATTATTTTATTGACTTTTTCGCTGGTTCTTAACATTCGTATTCCCCCAAAATTAAAAGTTTAATTTTTGAAGCTATATTCGTGAAGATATCGAGGCGCAAAGTTGCTTCCGAATGATTAGTAGTCGTATACCTGCCGTGACATCACAAGAGAAATGGAAGTGGTTAGAGAGCATGCTTGCAACAGTAAAGTTTTACGAGAAAGTAAACGTCTGGTTGTCTGCTGGCTGCAACAATGCGCTCAGAAAGGAAGTGTGGCTTTGATTCGCTTTTCCAACAATGCCAAGATGTGAAAGTAATGGACAATGCGAGTTGAAGAAGCGAGAGATAGGTGGAATGGGCCAACCGCACGTTCAGACCCGTCTAGTGCGTATTCTCAGCCGGAATGTTTCGAAACGGAGGATGACGTTAGTAGGAGGCTTTGGGCTTTACCCCAAGGTAAAAGGAGACTGAAGCCTGAAGCAGCAAGCTGCCATGGCGATTTATACTAGAGGAAGCCATTGCAAAGTGACAATGTGAGAAAGTCAACAAATATAGAAGAGGAGAAAAGGCAGAAAGAAAGAATAAGAAATGAGGGGTAAGTCCTGTAGAATGCTTGTGACTATTTTCTACCTACTACTAGAGCGTGAAAGTAAGTTTGAACCAAAGAGATGAGCTACTCTTGATGTTGATGTGGATTACGTCGACAATGCTGAAGAATCTGATCAGTGTCGTGGGTTAGTCCTGGACTCCAGTACGTAGCATTCGCAGGTATATGAGTGCACAGTTCTTTCATTCCTTACTGTTGGTTGCAATGCCTATTGTTGTTGGTAGTGCAGGGCCGGCGGAGCCTGTAAGGTTGGTCCAGCCATTTCCGGACCAATATTTGAAAGTAGTAGTTCCACCAGGAGACAAAAGGAAAGAACTTCCGGTAAACGGTATAGGTAATTAAATATATTTGTAATTAATCGCCCTGCTGGTGCAGGAAAGGAAAGAATTCTATCAGCAGTTAATTACTGGCAGCGCCAAATCGAAGTAGCTTACCAAGTCCATGTTAGACTGTCAGTGTGCCTGAAGTAGGCGGAAACGTTCCAGAAGTCACTAGGAAGACGACTTACCGAA
The DNA here is from genome assembly GCF_963422355.1 of Corticium candelabrum. Lineage (NCBI taxonomy): Eukaryota > Metazoa > Porifera > Homoscleromorpha > Homosclerophorida > Plakinidae > Corticium > Corticium candelabrum. The sequence goes on along the minus strand of NC_085091.1, from coordinate 6,940,286 downwards.
AGTAGTAGGTGTGCCCCAGTCAGGTAAGAGCTCAGCACATGCTTGATCACTGGACAGTATGTCGTCTTCTACAGAATCTGCTCAGTCCTGTCTACCTAAAGTTCCAAGTCAGCCGTGTCAGCCAATGTCCGGTTTCGTCTTTCCAAAGCGTACCTTCGGTAAGAAGAAGTCGTCAGAAAATAGTGTCAGTCGCATTGGTTTGAGAAGTGTAAATGGCTGCACTATTCCAGTAAGGATGATGTCGTCTTCTGCCACGTGTGTGTGTGGTAGTGTTGCAGTCGAAGAAGATCAAGTGGCAGAAAGGGGGCCCTTCCTTTGTATCAAAGGGGTTTTCCACTTGGAAGGAAGCCATGGTGGCATTCAAATCTCATGAAGCGTCGTCTTGCCACAGGGAGGCAATGCAAATGATCGTTGAATTGCCCAAAACTTGCCGAGATGTAGGTGAGATGCTGTCTAGAGAGCACGCAACTGAGAAGGGACAGAACAGGAAGTGTTTGCTCAAAATCATCTCCAATTTGAAGTTTTTAGCCAGACAGGGATTACTGGTTCGAGGAGATGGGGATGATACTGACTCTAACGTTATTCAGTTACTGAAGTTACGTGGTCAAGATGATCCTCTACTAAATGCTGGCTGACTAGAAAGCCAAGCAAATATGTATCTCATGACATGCAAAATGAGTTCATAAAATCAGGGCATTGTCTATTCTTCGAGAAACAGCTAAATGTATCCAGAAGCCTACATTTTTCTCCATCATGTGTGACGAATGCACAGACTCATCCAACAGAGAGCTGCTGGTATTATGTATTCGCTGGATTGATCATGGCAATTTAGAGCCACAAGAATATGTCATTGGTATGTACCAGATTGATGACATCTCAGCACATACAATTGTCAGTGTCATCAGAGATATTTTGGTGCGCATGACCTTCTCACTGTCAAGATGCCGAGGGCAATGCTGTGATGGTGCTGCCAACATGAAGGGTGGGAATACCGGTGTTGCAAAGCAGCTATTGGATGAAGAACCCCGAGCTTTATACACCTACTGCTACGGGCACGCGTTGAACTTGGCTGTTGGGCATGCTGTAAAACATTGCAAAGAGATGAAGGATGCACTGGACACCACTTATGAATTTTCAGAGCTTGTGAAGTACTCTCCAAAAAGGGATACTGCTTTGCAAAAGCTGAAGGACAGTCTTGCACCAGACACCCCTGGTTTCCGCACATTGCGTTCAACAAGGTGGACGGTCAGGGCAGACTCTTTGAAGTCAGCAATTGATAACTACTGTGTTCTTCAGGAGGTTTGGAAGATGTCCAAAGAGTATGTATCTGATTCTGCTATCAAGGGCCGCATCATTGGCGTTCAAATCCAGTTTAAAACGTTTCGAAATTTGTTTGGGGTTTGTTTTGCACAACTAATTCGGAGGCATAGTGATAACTTGAGCAAGACACTACAATCACCCAAGCCGTCTGCTGCTGAGGGTCAGCGGATAGCTTTGATGACTGTTGCAACTCTGCACGTGCTCAGAGACGACACACAGTTCGATCTTTTCTGGAAGAGTTTTTAAGAGACAAGGACTAAATTAGATGTTGATGACCCTGTCCTGCACCAGAAAGAGGAAAGTTCCAAGGCAATATGAGGAGGGTAGTACTGAACCTGAGTTTTTCGATGTTTGCAAGCAATTTTATTGCCAGCAATATTGAGAAGCACTCGATTTAATTGTGAATGTTATTCAAGCTAGGTTTGATCAACCCGGATTCAAAATGTACCGCAACTTGCAGGACCTTTTGCTAAAGGCTTTCAAGGGTGACGATTATAGGGAATGCCTCAACCATGTCACTTCATTGTATCATGACGATTTAGATGCCCAACAACTGCAACTTCAACTTGAAATTTTGCAAGCCAACTTTGGTCTCGTAGACAAGACTTCTGTAACAGTGTGTGACATTAGGGACTACATCTTGAGTTTATCTCCTTACGAAAGGGATTTGATGTCGGAAGTAGTCACCGTCCTTAAACTCATTATCGTCCTGCCATCTGCTAAAGCCATCAGTGAGAGGTCATTTAGTGCCCTCAAGAGATTGAAAACGTACCTTAGGAGTACAATAAAGCAGGATAGATTAAATCACCTACTCTTGCTGCATATGCACAAGGATCGTACTGATTCGCTGTCTCTGACACACGTAGCTGAACAGTTTGTCAGTAGTTCTGAACATCAATTATCAGTATTTGGACGATTCTCGTAGCTGTATAGTGTTGTTAGCCTTGAGTTAAGAGGATTTTGAATTAGACTTTTGTAGTGTCACGTGAATTGCCCCGCCCTTTAGCGTGCGTTAGACCTGACCAATCTAAATTTACTTCCGCCGGCCCTGAGTAGAGTATCATGAGAAATGGTGAATTTCCTAAAGCCAAGTCTAACAAGCAACACTAATAGACACAATTGACAGACAGTTCCAACAACAAAGGCACTAGTTACACAGTTCGTGTATACAAAAGTCATCAGGTTGTTTTTAAATTTTTTTAAAATCAGAAAAAATTTTTTATATTATAAAGAGATGTATGCAGAACGTAAAATGATTACACAAATAATATAGACAGACACATGCAGTGAAAAAAGTTTTCTGCAAGGCAAACACACGGAGGAACGCATGCACTTACCTCCACTCTAGCTTGCAATTCCGATACCTATAACAACAAAAATTAGTGTCTATACGTTCTGAACTTCGTTTTTACTACTGACATGGTAGACCACTATACAATAATTCTAATTGCTTTACCGTTTGAAACAGGATGTTTGTAAGGCAGATGTGGTCGTCTGCTTTCGGTTTTCGAAAACGAGCAACACTCCCAATAACAGCTGCAATGACAAGCCATATACAGTAGATGATACAGTCCACTCCGTTCATTCGATATACAATCGATTTTAGAGACTGGTTAGCAAATGTCCCGTATATCGTTGGCTCTGCGACACTCTAATTTCGCGCAGTGTCAGTACTGGATTGGAGAGTGCTATTTGAGATCGCTTTATGCGTCAAAATGTTGCTGATTGGCTTCACAAAGCTCCTCAGTGGCAACAGACAATTGTTTCTACGACTTCATGCTTTAATTAATAACCAGGGCATGCAAGAGGGTGGATTGGCATGTATACTTAGCAAGTCAGATCACCTCATTCCTAGGCGAAGAGGGCGGTTTGGTAGTAAGGAAAGTACACTGTATTTGTTTTACCTCTCTTCACATGCATGCATCTAATACATATTTTATTAAATGCGTGCACACTTGACTCAAGAACACTTGAGATAACTAGGTACTAGTGTGAACGCACTGTAATGTAACCCATACGGAAGTCTTTACAGAGTCTGCTTGCTGTGAAAAACAGAAGAGAGAGATGATGACAGTCCCACATGTTTCTCATCGTCTCACTTCTCGTTATGTACAACACAAACGTATAGATAATAGCAGTTCACGTCTTCAGTCTTGAAACAAACTGGGAGAAATGACACTCCCGTTTGATTGCATGGCAAGCAATTGCGTTTAAGGAAACCATAAGGGATCTGCCTGCTCTGACGCCATTCGACATCACGCGACGTCATAAAGGTGGTAGTAACGCGCGTTACGCTTAGTTTTTCGGTTAAAGTAAACAGAAGAATACACATGCCAGACGAATTTAAAAGTACAAGAGTAGCATAAACTATAGTGACCTGTTTCTGATAAGTAATAAGAAGAAATGAACAGTTAGTATAAAACGTGTTGTATGGCAACATAAACAATTAGCTTCATTGGATTGTAAAAAGTTTATCATTAATTTATCGACGATCTGTAATTGCAAATATTGACCAACAAACAAGATTTTATTCTTTCAGTTGCTTTCTTCTTTTCTTCATACCGTGTATAACACGGGGAAACGTTTAGTTTGCAAATTAATGGCCTTTTGAGTCGCCGCCAATATATAATTATCCAAAATTTTTGCCATACGAAACAGCATAGTGTCGCTAACTACATATCATGGCGACGCAGCACACGGATACGTCGACCTCATTGTGAGTCAAGAAGACGAATGCAAACGACAACTCAACTCTATCATCTTATCCTATTTAGCAGGGAGGTTTACTAGAGTGTGTCTATAGTAACCAAGGTTGACAACTAGCGTAACTTCATGCACTCGGTGATTAATGCACTTTGTAAAACTTTAGTTATACAGAGGTGTTATACAGTTATACAGAGACGTTAAACAAAAATAGCCATACGAAATCCATTTGTGCATGATATAAGGACTGGAGGGTTTGCTACAATCGTACCCAGTCTTCTACTCGCGCACAATCCACGTGTTTTACAGTTATAGTCTATGATAAACCTGCCAGTGTGAGAGCTTGACAGACTGTTAGTTTATACTTACTGAAAACTCTTCGATGCCGGTTGCGCTGAACCCTCTGCGGTCCGTGGTCACAAATTTTAAAGTGGTGGGGTTAAAATCAGAATTAATTAATTAGGTGGGCGTGTTCTTTAATCTTGGGCCAAGGCGTGAACTAGAATCAAGTGTTACGTAGTTCGTTTTTACGTTCTTTCAGACTAAACGTGTAGTGACGTCGTTATGAGGTAATTAAATAAAAGGTTGTTTAATCAGCTTTGTCCTATTTCAAAAGTTTCCGGAACCTCAAAGTACAAATCTTGAAAGTGACATAGGGTTGAAACTCCACCAATCCTACCAATGACTACGGGCATTCCAGCGGCGTATAGCCAAGGCCAAAAAATAGGGGAACATGTTAATTTTTAATACTTTTAATATTGATATTAATTTACAACGCAGAACGATTTTTGTATGAGTATAGTCCCCAAATTACAACCATATATTTATAAATATAAAAACAATTTAAATATTAGTATGTTTTCTTCTCTACTTTAAGTGCCATCTTCGTCCTTAATTGATGGAACAAAATCTGTCTATAATTTAGGGTTAGGATTATAGATAAATTTACTGTCCACATACTAATACTATCCACTTTCACACTTTCAGTGTAGATAGTAGGAATTCGTGACTGGTCATCACAAACGTATACAATAAATAATAAAAGGAACACGCCCGCAAACTTTAGGAATCATTCTATGATCCCCCTTAGCTACGGCTTTTCTGAACCTTTTAGGTCCGCCACTGACAGTGCACGACGTGTTTGAATCATAAATGAATGTCAAAGCAAGCACGAGCATGTGCTATCTCCACGATCAAAATTATACAGGCGGTGACGCTAACCCTAAAAATTAAACACTGATGCTTAAGAAGAAGTGAAAAGGTTCACAGCTTAATATATTTTCTAGTAAGTTTTTTTTTCTGCTGGGCATGCCTCAAATGTTCATCCCCCTATGCACACATAACTAGCACATAAATCTTTAGTATCATTGCTATCTAGTGAAAGAGGCTGTCGTGCAGCAATCAGTACATGTACTATGACTGCCCCTCGTCCTTGCGTACGGGCAAGGTACGGGAAAGTTCTCGTTCTAAAGGACGATGCAGTCTGACCGTGAGAAAATTTATAAGGGTTCAATCCCTCGAGAGGGGACGCCGTTCAAATTTTGAGTCGTTTACGCATACCTTCCCTTTTGACTACCGAGTGTCAGTGCTGATTTCGATTACAAACGGACAAAAGGCGTGGCCGCTTATCGCGAACACACAAACAAACACACACACAGTTTGAGCTTTTACATATGCTAGACTAGCTCACCATCTCCTTCTCCTTAGGGGAAGATTAGATTAGTTGTTAGTAAATTAATTTATCGTTGTATGCACACATACACACGCGCGCGCACACACTTACACAGACAGACAGGCAGGCAGACAGATTTTATATATTTTTATACATCAAAGCAAATACAGGTAAAACTAAAGTAACAGCAAATGAACAACAAGTGTCACAACTACAATTACAATTACAAAATAACAAGTACCATTAAAAAGCTCCCCTACGGAGCCTACAAACCAAAACTTAGTTTACTGAATTGAAAGTTGAACAACATCTAGACTCTGGCCAGCGTTCTGTCCATATGTTACTCTGATCATCCTTCTAGCCAACACCGAGGCATTGCAATGCTGAAGTTGTACTTACAAGCGTCTTCTCCAATGTGTCTTAAAATCTCTATATAGTTTGCAAAGTTTATTGAGGAACGTTGATGCTTCTTCCCATCCAACAAAGTGTTGGAAACCTAGTGGAATAAGGGTAGGAGTGTACGCTTCAGGCAACTGCTCTTTAGAATATTTGCTATGTTTGATGTCTTCTCTCCTACTTGCTGCGGCTTCATCCATAGTTGTTGCACTTCGCAGAATGTCTTGGCTCCAGAGGTAAGCAAGGGCCACATCGAGCTCAACATTTCCCCCACATGTTGAGTCATACACAACAATGTCCGCTCTATTGTTGAATGTTGTATATCCATGTTTTGGTTGAATTTGATGTTGGCATTGTAGACTGCTCAAGCATTCGGACCAGCACAAGACAACAGAATTGTGAGACCAAACTGGGCCTTCACCCATTTTGCATGTTAGTAAATGGTAGCCTTCAACATCTAGTGAATTTTCACATCATCATTTAGTGGCCAAAGGTGGTAAAGACAAAGGTAGACCCATTCTGAAAGAAGCCGCCAAGTCAAAATTGCCAGATGAAAGTGCAAACGTCTATGAAGATGGAATGGAATCTAACCATGCTTCTGCTCCTTCATCTCTAATTGAACGCAATCATGCTGCATCTCGGTTAGAACCAGTTTCAATCAGACAGACAGATAGACAGACAGACAGACAGACGGACAGACAGACAGACAGACAGACAGACAGACAGACAGACAGACAGACAGACAGACAGACAGACAGACAGACAGACAGAAAGACAACAGACATATATACGTACGTACATACAGACAGAAAGACAGACAGAAAGACAACAGACATATATACATACGTACATACAGACAGAAAGACAGACAAACAGACAGACAGACAGAGAGACAGACAACAGACACACGTACATTTTTTGTACCTACGTACATACAAGAGCCCTTCAGGCTCAGGTTCGATACTGCAATGACTATGCTACGATGCTACAATGCTACAATGCTACATTGCTATGATGATACAATGCTATCAGCAGTCACTGTCTATTTGTCACTTCTTCTTCTCCTTGGACAGAACTGACACTCCGGAAAGTGAGGCAATTGTATGTTAGTCCCTTGCCCAAGGGAATTTCTGTATGTTTCCCTCTCGCACTTAAACTCTGACCCGAAGGTCCCGGATGTTCCTAATCTCCAACTGCACGCTCTAACCAATTGAGTCACATACATACATACATCCATCCATCCATCCATCCATCCATCCATCCATCCATCCATACATACATACATACATACATACATACATACATACATACATACATACATACATACATACATACATACATACATACATGCATACATGCAGACAGACAGACACAAAAATCACACACGCACTCACAAACACACACACACTTTCCCCGTGTAGCGGTTGGTGCTGGAAACTCTTCGGTCGGATTCGGTGCAAATGCAATGAGAAGTTGGAGAGAAACGCAAGCTGTGAAAGATCGCGGCTTCAGGCGGCGAGAAATCGTCGATCTCTGGAAGCGTTGAAAGGACGGAGACGCGAAACGTCCACACGAGATCGGTAACGCCGTGCGTTTCAGTAAAGCGTAAGGTGTAGTGTTCGCGTCTTCGCTAGGTTTCACGTGGGGGTCGGCTCCTCGAGAGAGGACCGAAGATCCACCAATGGGCTCAGACTGAGCCAGGGTAGAAGAGCAGATGAACAACAGTTCGATAGCATCTATCCGCCGCACCGTTCAAGAGTTTACTCTGAACACACACACAAACACACACACACACACACACACACACACACACACACACACACACACACACACACACACACACACTACGGCTTTATAGTGTATCCAGATTACATACAGCACAGCTTTGTCCACGGCATAAAAGCGAAAAAAGTTTTTCGACAACGATTGCATTGTGCTACTAGCTCCATACAGAAGCTCCAAACATCCTCAGGTGGCATGACAAACCGCTACTACATGCACTTACTAAACCAGCTACCTCACAGACAAAAATGAAAACACACTGACACATTAGCTGTCCTGGCCAAAACATTGTTCTGCGTTACTGCACATATATGAATGCAGTTTGCGGGAAGAATCCGAATTTGATCCCAGCTCGGTAATGCAAATTTTCTGTTGTCGTTCCAGTCGCAACACAACCATAGTTATCATAGCAGCTGCTTACTCCAATTCCTAAAGCATAGTCATCCAGCCTGCACTCAGATCGCCCCGAGTGGTCCCCAATGCATCCGATGCGACAAATTGTGTGACGTTCTGCGACGTTGGGATTAGTGGAGTGGGCGCATCCATCTCCTAAGTTCAGTCCGCACCACTGATGGTTGGCTGGAAAGGTCATATAAGGATTGACGCCAAACGCAGTCGCAAGCGCTTGAAAGTCGTAATTCTCAGCAACAGTAACGCCAAAATTGTTAGAGAATAATTGAGAAAGTGGTATTCCAAGATTATGAGTGAACACAGCACAATTGGTGTGAGTTCCGTTGTAGCACACTTTCATTTTCTGCCCATGGATACTAAGCCATCCTTTGTTTTTCATCGAACTTACTGCACTAACGTCTGCAGCTGTATCTGGCGCAATGAGCATGTTGTTATACCAGTATTGACTAGCTGGAGCCCACTCTGAACTGTTTCCGTGTGCTCGAGCGACGAGTGTCCATCCTCCTCCTCCTGAAGTCATATCACAATATGTCTGCATATAACACAAACACGAATGATTAACATATACAATGTACAAACCCCCAAATGCAAGTGCTTGCGTATGTGCGTGGCAATCACTTAGACTTTAATGCTACAATATTGTGCAACATTTCTGACGACTGCAGTGAGAGGAAAATCTTTTGTGGCCCATAGGCTTCTCTGGCCTCGCCCCACAGTTTCTACACTTCTCTATACGCTAATTGTAGAGTTTACAGAGGTCGCGTTTGGCAGTTGTATTTGTTCTAATTTTGTATGTAACAATGAATCACCTCGTACAGCGCTCCTCCCGCGCTGTCAAATAGTAGGTAAGACTTAGAGTGCTCGCTTCCTTGTAGACCACTGTCATACAGCTCTTTACAGCTACCTCCGGCTGAAGTTCCGAGTCTAAGAACACAAAATTGCAATTATTGTTAACTTACGTGTATTGTATCTGTATGATAAATACCAATACTTTATAAATTTCCATTTTGAGCCATCGCACACGATAAGATAGCTGAGGTCTGGGGTCAAGAACGTTTGGCCTGTGTTCTCAAACATGCAACTTTCACCTGCGTATGTTGGTATTTTGTCGATTTCATGGATCTTCAACCAACCAAGAGTTAGATACAAGTATGAAACACACTACACACACAACACCACAGCGCATACAAGCACACACACACACACACACATACACACACACACACACACACACACACACACACACACACACCACCACCACCACCACCACCACCACCACCACCACCACCACACCACCACACCACACCACACCACACACACCACTTTGCACCACCACTCCACACAAGAACACTACACCCAACACCACTCCACGCCACCACTTCACCCCACCCCACCACCCTACACCACACCACCACGCCACCTCGTACCACCACACCACACCACACCACACCACACAATACCACACCACTCCACACAATACCACACCACACCACACATCACAGCACAGCACACAATACCAACCCACCCCACGCCACACTACATCATCACGGTACAGTACACCGTACTCACCACGCTACACCCCCACACTCCAGCAACTCACTCACGCCACCAAAAAACTCCACCCCATCAAGCCACTTACCCCACCATGCCACCCCACCCCACCAAGCCACCCCACCCCACCAAGCCACCCCACCCAACCAATCCACCCACCCTATCAAGCCACCCAACCCCACCAAGCCACCCACCCAGCAAGCCACCCCACCGCACATTACTCTAATCTAAGCGGTAAGTTAGTGCTACGTCCTACATACATATGGAAGACAAACCTAACAAATTAGAGATGTTAAGTACACATACAAGAACAAAAAGAAAATAGACGGCGTACAGAACAAGGGGTTTAGCCAACTTTCTACATTTACATACAATAATTGTCTTAGATTTAACAGCCAAATCTTTTAAATTATTTTAAAGAAGTGTTACATCAAAGCAACACAAATATTCGTCATGTGTCCGAAAAATATATTTTGAATAAGTTATCAAAGTGTTAATGTATTTTGGAAATACGTAAACTATTGTTTTGAACAATCCCATTATACTGTTATATAATGCTGCTAAACAATTCATGTATAGATGGTAGATGATTCTTTTATCTCAAACATGTATTTTGTGTATGTGGTCATGATCAGTTACCAGTATCTTGTGCTAATATATGATGCAATATTTCTCGTAAGTGTGAGTATGCAAATAACTTATACAATACTTTAGTCGGCGCATAATTTACACATAAATTGATAGTTTAGTAATTTCAATCAGTTACAATAATTTACTAATGCATGCTAGATACGTGCATTGTTTTAAGACATGATATATGTACTCACAGAAGATCCAGGAGGCCCTTGTGCTCCTTCATTGCCTTTAATACCCTAAAACTGCAACGTGATGCATCGGGCAGCACAAAATTAATCTGTTATACCATATTGCCTTTAGTTCCTTTCGGTCCATAGTGTCCATACGGACCTGGATTACCCTGACATAATATATAATAACAACCACAAATGTAATTATGATTTATAATTATACAGAAACGTCACTCACACTCGGTCCAGGAAGTCCTGTGTAACCTCTGTTGCCTAGCTCACCCTTAAAATATACAGAAACATAATGCATGAAAGAGAAGAAATATCATGTATCTTACCTTGATCCCCTTTTCTCCCTTTGGTCCATCTGGACCAACTGGGCCAATGTTTCCTCTGAGACCCTAACGTAATAGCAGTTACAGACATATCGTATAAGATGAAGTATTGGCGGGGCGTTAATTTCGCGGATTGGCGGATTTTCCAGCGACCGCCAATATAAAATCCGTCAATAATTTTGGCCACCGAGATATACGGGTATGACGTTATCTTGACGTCATCACCCACGTTCATCAAGCATTAATTGATTACTAGCGATAACAATGGCAACAGCATAGGAATCATTTGGGTTCTGTTCTTCACGCTTACACAGCAATTCTTCATCAATAGTTGTGACACAACGAAGCCACGGAAATGTGATGGTCACGATTGCAGCTGTCAACTGCAAACTCCCCCATGGCGGCACGTGTCAAGTGAGTGGAGACTAGGGTAGACGCCTACATCAAATGCAACAGCGACGTGCAACCGCCAAAATAAATCCGCCAATATGCTCTTCTGTCCATTTCTTAGCAAACCGCCAAAAATAAGCTTTCGCTAATATTTCATCTTATACGATAATTATAATTATACAAAACCATCGCTACTGCTGCTTGTACTCACTTGTACACCATTTGCTCCTGTACTACCTTTGAAACCAGTAGCACCCATTTCACCCTAAGAATCATTAAGTTAAATAACATTTTTGCATTACATTTATTTGTTAACAGCTATCATTGTAATTACAAACTACAAAGACTGTTTAATGTAGATACGGGTCCTTCAGTCACGTGGGCCTGCGGGTTTATTGTAGCGCGAAGTTGTGTTTCGTTAATATGTTCACTGAGATATTACATTTGGCGACTAGGATGGAACAGCATAGGACAGCATGTGACGGGTTCTGGCTTCGAAGATTACTTAGACAGGCTCGAGCAGTTCTTTGCCATTGACGTACCCTTAACTGACGGACGAACCTACTGCAGAGCAAAGCGCAAAGCACAAAGGTATATTTATGTCATCGATTGGCACGAAAACGTATACTCTGCTTTATGGACTACTGCAACGCAAAAATCAAAAATTATTTTTGAGCTAAATTTAAAGATCTACATATGTGTACTTTAGAAAATATGAATTAGATTTTTTGCGAATGTATTGACAGAATGAGAGCAGTTGAAAGTTACTTCTACAATACTATTTCCGGAATGGGGCGTTGTTAGCACACTGACGTAAGTGAAGGCAGAGCGCTATCATACATACTAAATAGTAAGGCGAGTGGGTCAATAGCGGCATGTTGGTGCGGCCTTGCTATGCGTAAGGATTCGGAAATCGATTCAGAAGATTTGTCGTCGTCGGAGTCTTCGTTGAGCGAAGTGCTGGAGCATGCGGGAGAGCAATCTCTCAGTCCGTCGACATCATCATCTGAATGCAGCAGAAGACGTTGGATCTGTGAAACCGTATATGTTTGAGCCACTCGCTGACAGTGCATTTACTATTGAATTGCCCTCATCTGCAGATGTTGACGAACGCAGTGAACGGCTGTCTGACATGTCGTGGTAAGTCCTATTGCAGAAGCGGAAGTCGACAGCTGCAAAAGAAGTGTCTCCGCTAGATGTGATTGTGATTACTAATTATGAGTACTGTGCAAGTGTGTGTGTGCGTGCGTGAGTGTGTGTGTTTGTTTGTTTGTGTGTGTGCGTGTGTGTGTGTGTGTGTGTGTGTGTGTGTGTGTGTGTGTGTGTGTGTGTGTGTGTGTGTGTGTGTGTGTGTGTCTGTTGCAACGAAATTGCAGAAGTTCTGCCTAGAATGAGAGAAAGCGACGCTAGTTTGTAGTGAATCGTAGATCACCCTGGTTTTCGTTACAACTGTCTTGACGCACGGGTACAGTACTGTACTGAAAGCAGCATACTATCAGTATCGCCAAGAACATGGAACGAGAGCGATACCGCCGTCTGCACGTGAGTATACGCAACCCCATCATCATAATAAGTGCTGCTGTGTTTGCTCTTTCAGAAGACATCACAGTCTGTGAATGTTCGCGCCTCACTCCTTCGACAGAAACAAGAGCTTCCTTCAACAACTGAAAGTAAAACGATTACGTATTTGTTTGTTTTGGTGATCAACAGGCAACTGCGCTTACTCTAGCTCTTTCTCGCTTCTCGAAGCCAAGCCTCTTCTTCTTCTTCTTCTGGGGTGGTTGCGCTGAGCAGAATCAACCTGCTGTACGAAAATGATTGGTACTACATCAGACTATAGCCTTCTCTCTTGCTGCTGAGTCCAAAGCTTTGAACACAACTTAGTCTCTTGCTCAAAACTGTCTTCTTTGAAGTGACAGCTGCAAACTCTATAGTGCTCTTGCCATCCGTCTCCTTGTACTTAGTTGTTCGTCGAACTTGTTTTCCCCACCGTTTACAAAGGTGTGAATTTTTTGGAAATCGAAATACACTTAATCAAGACTGACCAGAGTTTTTGCAGCCTCCTGCAACACAACGCCGCACCATACTCGAGTATCACAACAATGGATAGGGTGACTCCAATGACGCCAATGTGCTAATCTGCACCATTCTGGAGATGAAAAACGGAAGTAACTTTCAACTTCTCTCATTCTCTCAGTGCATTCGCAAAAAATCTAATTCAATTTTTTCTAAAGTACACATAAATAGATTTTTAATTTAGCTCAAAAATAATTTTGATTTTTGCACTACAGTAGCCCTTTAATTAAGCACCTAGTCACCAAGAGAAGAGCTGCGAGGAGTTGAAGGGCAGTCTTCTTCTTCATTTGAAATATACGATTGGTGATCTCAGAGAGATTCCATTTCCAATCAAAGAAGAGTATAGAAGGTAAAACAGTTTCACAGTTTGCTGTAGCAGTCAATCCTCTAGCTACCACTTGCATATATGTGCCCGGTTAGAACAAGCTGAGTCGAAAGAAGAATCTAAGGAAACGTGAAAAAACGATTTTGGTCAGATAGTAAACAGCGAGTCTCCGGATAATGTGGATAGAGAACAATCAGCATTTGAGCAAAATATAAGAGGCAGTACATAAAAAGGCGAAAGAACAGTGGTGGTTTGTTGAAATTTATTTTCTGTAAGTAGAAAAGGCGTTTTGATGTTTGAAACGAATAATGCAGCTGGTCCTGCCATGATTGAGGCGGAACATGTGCAATGTGCTGGAAGGATTTTGGATATGCTTGAGCGTGGCTTTGAATACGGCATTCTCTTGTACCTCAACATTTTTTGCGGTCATTCTTTCTTGTATTGTAAAGAAAAATTAAGGCAGGAGATGTGACTGATCCAAACAACTTATGGCAATTGCTTTGTCGTCAGAGATATCAAAGGTGTCTGGACACATTTTTCTTGATTTACGGCGGCTTTGTCATCTTGTGAGCAGCAGTTGGGTTTAATTACGCAGGGCTGTGGGTATGCTAAATGCTTCTTCGTGTTAAGAGAGACTATTGACTTCTACGATTGTCTAATGGAAATAGAGAAGTGTATGTCTGCGCTTTGGGCATTTCTAAGGCATATATGACGGTGTTTCATATAATCGCCCGTTTACAAAGCTTCGGAGGAAGCGTTTGTCCGTCTAATTCGTTAGGTGTTTGGAAAGGTGGCATTATTCCCAAACGATGCAAGTTAAGTGTGGAGACGGTATCTCTAGTCCTGTGAAGGTAAGAAATGGAGTAAGACTAGCTAGGGAGTGTACATTCTTCTTCTCTATTTTACGTGTACATCTATGATCTTCTATAATGGCAAAGAATGCAGTGCAGACCGTGAAACAAGACTCGGCATAAATAGCTCAGTAACCCATTAGTGAAAAAGTGACGTTTCTAGTACAGTACAGCCTGCAGGACCACACCACCCTTCACCACACGGGTATATTTCCCACGAAGTCACTCATGGGGAGACGACTGAAATAGAGAATGGACCTTCTTAGTTCTAATCTGGTTGCGACAATACGACAAAAGCAAGGGTAGCCAAAATGGAAGTCCGAACCATGATCAGCGAATAATGCAGCGGAGTGTTAACGTAGGAGAATGCATGGGTATTCGTGAAAAACTATGCAGAGATAGACCAGGCGGTTACCAGGAACAGTGGTTAGGCGAAGGCTCCAGACGTCCAAGTCGCGGGTGAAGTGTGGCGCAGATACATGGACCAGTTGAGAAATCGCCACGGAACGACTACTAACTACTACCACGGCAATCCGATGCAACGAAATACCGGATACACCGGCAAACTATAGCTACTGCAAATGGCGAAGAGGTTATCGAGACACCTTGACAAAAGAACAAACATTTCCAGCCGGCACTCTATAGTAGCAGATCGAACCACAATGGCATTTAACCACGGTGGTGCAACACAAGAACTAGCGTCGGCACCGGCCTAACGTCGGGGGGGGGGGGGGGGGGTAGGGCAGGCTATATCCCCACAAACATTTGGGCGTGTCACTTCGCTTCAAGCAAAACCATCATTTTAAGTTACTAAACAGTGACAGTTCTTAGTCTCAGAGTAGTATGTTGACGATCGATGACGACGCTAACTATATCTCTGTGACAATACACATCATCATTTCAGTATGATAGAACCAGTGTCGAGAAGTCGTGGACACTTAATTAAGGAGAATAGAATTTCACGCGGCTCCGCTACCTATAATGATTTGCTTGCACTCCACGGTACTCTCTCCACATGTGTATTCTATCTATTAATAAAAAACTATAGCTAGACCTATATTGTTTGCTAAACTACGAAATGCTAAAATTGGTCAACGTCGTTTGCACTCAATTGGTCTTCTAGATTTTATTGTCATCGCGATGCAATTAAATTTTGACGATCGCAGCAAGCCATGAAAACATTTTGGCAAGTACGGTAGCAGTGTTTCTACTCCTTTATACGCACACTGACGGTACTCAGTCCCACAGTTTATTTGTAACCTGAAATTGATACTAATTTACTTAGATGTCTACAAACTGCGAGCTAGAAAAGTAGAAAATGAGCGGGTTTTTGTGTGTGAGAAATGGACGTGATTTGCAGCTTAATTTACCAGCCTCCCCAAACTTGGGGACCACGCTACGTCTGTGGCGGAGGTAACCAGCCCGGAATGCCAGCCGCAATACATAAGAGACACTCATAAACCTACTACCGAAATGGAATAGAGTCGTTTACTATAATATCCGACTATAAAATATATCTGGTGGACGTCGGAATCAGGCCTCCGCAGTCTCAGACAGACTAGACTTGTACGAACCAACGACCACATCGTTTGTATACAATCTTCTAGCTTTCTATAGCGGTCGATGTTAGTGATAGCTGAGCGAAAAGAAAATTGTAGTGTGTAGTGGTCCAATGGAACCACGCAGATACGGCTCCACTGTCACGTGGGTTTCTTGTTTTCATATTACTGCATGATAGGTGTAGTGACCATGTTTAGGACGAGCTGTAGAAATCTATCTCGGAGGGCGAAATCTGCCTACAAGGGCGTGAAACTAAACAATAAATCATTACGTAATACGTATGCATGCATGTGTACAGCGTACAGCGAAACAGGAAATTTAAACACATTAACACTACAGTACTGTCGTAGATATTATGTCTTCTTAGGTCTCTAATTGTATCTGCAGTTCACTTCATAGCTTTTCAGAGTTTTCACTAACCGAGCCACATACAGTTTGTAAAGAGTCTCAATCATAACTAGGAAAGTTGAAAGAGCACGTTCTCCCATGCAGTACATGCCCTCACGGTTCCTACGCCTAATTAATAAAGGCCTGTCCACATTAGACCAGACTGCACTTTGAAAACGCTACCTCCGCCTCATTTGCGATATCACGTGACTGACGACCGTTGCGTACGTGTGGCTTCTTTGCTTGTGGAAAACTCTGATACAGCGACGTAAAGTGAGCGAGAACAAAGACGAGTGAGGAGTGCTAGATGTAGTCTCGCGCAGCCAGCCCCTCCCCCTTTCTGACATCCGTCAGAAAGGGGGAGGGGCTGGCTGCGCGAGACTATGCTAAAACTTTAGATGTTCCGACTACACGCGTAGCGTACGTGAAGGTAACGCCTACTATTTCTAATTGGATCGAAGTCAGATCGCGATCCAGCTGCAAGTGTGGACAGCGTTGCGGTCGGATCGCGATCGGATCGCAATTCAGTTGCCGGTGTGGACAGGCCTTAGGATACTTTTCTCAAACATGCCTGCGTTTGTTCCGAACGAATGTCCGACTTCCACGTTAGGTAGCCTCTCCCACAGCTTCTGGTGGGAGGGGCAAGCGTAGCTCTGTACAGATCGACAGACGTTGTGCACTGTTTGTAGCTAGTTGGTTGTACGAAACCAGAACGCAGTGGTGGCTGAAGCTCCTACAGATTGGGTGTGCCGGCAACAAATTTCCAGAGTCATATGATCATCCGCTTGTTTGAAAAGCTACTGTCCTTATAGGTTCTATATAGCTTACGAATTTTGAAACGTTTACAATATCCATTATATAATTAATCTCATACCAAACACAATACATGATTCCAATGAAACAATTACCAAGCACTAGTACTAAGGCCCCAAAAGTACTTCATTCGCTCGTCGGTACAAGAAACAAAATCGGTCAAAACGTGTACCAAGTTCATGTCATACAGTAGCTCTTTGTGCACATGAAAGAGAGAACAGTTATTTGACCTCTTCTTCGTCATAGTTGATTGTAGGTAGGCCAGTAGCCTCCTAAGAGTAGAGAAGGCTCTCTCTAAAGTTGCGGATGCTACGGGTATTGTAAGTTAAAGACGCAGCAGCTTGTGAACTTTGGTTACCACCTTCTGCGTCGAATTAACACGCCCTCGAGATGCCTGTATCCGCGTGGTGGGCGTTGCATGCCTGGTAGGACGGTCAACAGAGTCCATGATGTGTGCGCAGTGGCCTACCTGGTGATTGGATTGGCAAACATATTGCAGAAGTACATGGTTCCATTTAAGGAGATCCAATTATTGGGAACTCAGACACCCCAATTCATTGAGAGGTCTGTCGCCCCTCGACACCCCATCTCAGCCACCACTGGAACGCGAGTGGATGTTTACGACAGAACAACTTCCACAACGTCCAGGCAAAACTCAGAAAGCACAGTGGAAGATTGGGTACACGGTACCGTAGTTTGAAGGTACAGTACTGTACGGTGAGCAAGCCAAAGGGCGCGTACGTACATGTACAGATCGAGAAAATCTGCGCGTTCTAGAACGACGTCTCTTGGTCTTCACGTGGAGACCGCCCAAGGCTTAGCAATACGTACCGCATGCACGTGTGCGTACAACGTAGAGAACAATTGCAAGCATTATCTAATGACACCCTCAACTGATCATTCATAACAAGTCACCTAACACACGCGACCGCATACATTATGAGTTGTAATTGCATCTCATTGAATTAATTAAGTTAGTTAATGAATGAACCATTTATTCGCTGTATCTATGAATGGTGCATGTGTAATGCTTGTGTAACTCTGTTGACGAGTATGTACAGTACTGTACTGTGAGCAAGCCAAAGGGAGCGTACCTACAGGTCAAGAAAATCTGCGCGTTCTAGAACGACATCTATAGGTCTTCACGTGGAGACCGCCCAACGCTTAGCGATACGTACAGCATGCACGTATGCGTACAACGTAGAGAACAACCGCAAGCATTGTCTAATCACACCCTCAACCGACTACAACAAGTCATGTAACACACGCGACCGCATATATTATGAGTTGTAAAGCGATCTCACTGAATTAATTATTGAAGTTAATTAATGAACCATTCATTCGCTGTGTTTATGAATGATGCATGTGTAATGCTTGTGTAACTCTGTTGACGAAAATGTAAATCATTTGCTGTTGTGCGTGATTGCAGCTTACTACTGAGGTATGTAGGCTAGAAGCTACCAGTGCGCATGCATGCATGCAGTACCGTACTAAACAAGACAGCAAGCAATGGTCGTACTAGAGTGCTGCCAAAAAATTTCTTGCATTAACTGCAACTGCATGTGTATTCGATTTACTAGTGAAATTTACTGGCTGACCTTTTCGCCTTTCTGATTACTGCATTCACACTTGGGCCAGGGCCGAATATCAGGAAAATCGGTAAGCTCGAATGGCTCGCTCGACGAGCATAGACTGATCATCACACAGAAATAGAAAAACGACCGCATCCTGCAAAACATGGAATTAGTGAGACAAGCAGTTTTGCTCACATGCAACTGTGTTACCTTAGCTGCATGTCCTGCTCGTGGGATTTTGAAATCACTAGACAAGCGTTTGTTTATGCAGAGAAAATGCACTGGGAGAGTGTAACGTGTCAATGAGCACAATGACGTGAGGTAGCGGTAACGTCTAAGGTTCCTCCTCCCGCGGCACGTGTAATTAGTTCAGCGACTGCGCGGTAGAGCATGGCTTGCGAGGCTCGCTGGATGTATCAATTTACCAATTACACATCCCGTATGCAAGACATGATTGCATCACATACGTTTACTGTTTTAGTGAATTAACAAAACTGTGGTATTGCAAGAGTGTTTTACCATTCTGTTGATGTTACCAATGACAACGTTAATTAAAGGATACATTTTGTATTCCAACAGAATTCATACAAATGATCATCATTTAAAGTTGGTAATAGTCTGTTTACGTATTGATCAATCTATAGACACTGTAGTTGCTTGTTTAATGCTACTCAGCCGACTGGCCTATTGAAGCCTGTTATCATCAATTAGTTCAATCACCAGCTGCATAGGTATACAGATCGATGTGAAAGACTGCCATTTGTTTGTATGATTGATCATCATAGAGACAGAGTACACATCAGTTTTAAAAAAAAGAATGATTCTCTTTCTAAGCAAGAGTAGCTCCATTCATCTTGTTGCATGTAGCCATTCTACTGCATCTTGAATAAAATTATATAGACTTAATAAACATTTATAAAAATAATTTATTGAATACAATTGGCAAATTGTGGCACATACATCACATTACAGCTGTTACACACATATAAAGTAAAATGCTTTCAGCATATTGATAAACTACAAAATGTAGCAACAAGTTCTAGAAAACTACACCGATATAACACAACAAGCAACTTTCTCAGAATGATAACACACACCTCGTGTACAAAATCAACCTATTTTTGTTGAAATTGTTTTCGTTTATTGAGATATGCACCCTTTAACTTCTCAACTAACCATGGATGGCTCTTTTTTACTCTCCTCCATACTGTTTCTAGCCTAGGCAATGAGTATGCCCCTTCAATTATGCCTTGAAAAAGAGATAATTCAAACTCTGGACTGTCAAGATGTTTGCATCCATCTCTTTCACACAAATCCTCTGTTTGTCTCCTATCTAAACGTGGAAACATTTTTGCACCGACCATTTTCTCCACTACATCAATTGGTCGTTGATAGTCAATTGGTTGTTTATCATCAGGTATGTCCTTGTTTGGAACAACAAAAGCTCCAATAACAATTTCTTCATCGTTTTCTCCCACTACCACCTTGAAGAGATGGGTTGGAACGGCAACATCATTTTTTCCTATCACATCATATTTTACGAATCGTCTCCCGTCATTTGTTGTCAAAGGTAACCACAGTGGACCAGATACAATTTCCACAAAGTTGTACCTTCTTGCCAAAGAACGACAGTACCGCTCTAGTTTGCACCAAAAATAAGCATTATTGTCAATGTCTTGAGGTACAATGTTTGTTAGATAGAAAGTATCGTTCATGGCCTCCTGGCTGTGTTTGTTGTCTCCAGCAGGAACCATGTGACCACGTGACCATCCACTATCCCAATAGTCATCATTTGATGAACGAAACAGACGAGGAACATAGTCATCACACTGAAACTGAGATTGTTCCCTTGTAGCTGTGCCTCTCAGATTATCGAGTGTGAGATGTTCGGCCACCCACACAGGCACTTTCTTCGCATTGTCATAGAGCACCACGTGGTTGTTGTAGTGGTACAAATCGCTGTTGAATTCTGGTAGCCCGTATGCTAGAGAGAAACTGGAATAATCTTTTACCACAGTTTCCTCGTCACTAGATTCAAGAGTGCGAAAGATTGCCTTGTACGCAGCCGCTCCGGAGAGAAATCCAAGTGCTGCTCCAGCTAAGATACGTTGCATGAAAAAGGATCGGATCGAGTCGCACTACCCTAGTGCGTTAGACTAATTGATGGACCAATCACAGCCTATGAAAGTAAGGCTCCCGTTCAGGTCCGCCACATCTCTACAAAGCGGAAATTTCAAACTTCGGTCTTCAGTCAACGTCTTGTCAGTTTGAGCGGCAGTATCAGTATGTCCGGTCGTGGCAAAGGAGGTAAAGGTCTCGGAAAAGGAGGCGCCAAGCGTCATCGTAAGATCCTTCGTGACAACATTCAGGGCATCACCAAGCCCGCCATTCGTCGACTCGCTCGTCGCGGCGGAGTGAAGCGAATCTCCGGCCTCATCTACGAGGAGACCCGCGGGGTACTCAAGGTCTTCTTGGAGAACGTCATTCGTGATGCAGTCACGTACACGGAGCACGCCAAGCGAAAAACAGTCACTGCCATGGACGTCGTGTACGCCCTGAAGAGACAGGGTCGCACTCTGTACGGCTTTGGAGGCTAAAAGACAAGCAACAGACTTTGTCTTAGTTTGCTTGAAACAAACCGGCTTTTTTAAAAGCCACTACTTTTATCAAAGAGAATTAGAACAAGACTGGTTCTGTCGTCTGTTCACTAGGCTGTACCCTAAGTAAATTTTTAATCTAAATATTTTTATTTGTGTACGTGTACGGTTGCATTGTTTACAATACTGCTGAAGTGATGTAAGAATCAATAGGGTTTTACGATGTACATTGTACTTACAGTCATAAATACTAAGCTAACGCGCGCTAGCTTTGTTAGTTGCCTCGAAATTCCAGTCTAGAGCGTGCGCTCTTAGTGTGTTTTTAGTATGTGTTTATGCGTAGAGAAGAGCTCAATCCTGTAGAATGACGTACGAGGAAACGTATACTCTAGGTGTGCCAATTTTATTAACAGTGCCGCGTACGAAAAACAGAACTTCGAGCGAAGTTGCTTATACGGGAACGTAAAATGGCTCGTCGGCGAAAATTTGTGTATTCGTCTCGTGTTGCGCAACTGGTGTCTCTAAGACGTCAGAGAGAAACACCCGAAGAAACGAGGATTCGTCGGGAAAAAGGTCGTATAGCCAATGCGGCGAGACGGGCGCGTGAAACGCCTGAGGAGAAAGAAATCCGAAAGCAAGCAGAACGTCGTATGGCTGCACGCAGAAGGGCTTGTATTAAAGAAAGGCAGAGACGAGAGAACAAGTCTAGACTGACTAGACAGAAGAGTGTACGATATATTTGTAGAGAGGAGAGCCTACACCATGTTAGTGACAGAGGAAAGGTTTGTAATCGAGTCGTTTGTAAGTATGGTCTTAGGAAGATTACGAAGGGAAAGAAGGAGTGTGAGGATTGTGAAAGAGACGTCGACATTCATCATGTGAGAGGTCAGAAACATCGATCACGTGACCACCTGAGGACTAAAATACACGAACATGCGCAAGATCAGAGCCGTATACGGGACCCGAAGTAAGATTAGTACGAGACTAACCGTTAGTCTAGGTACTATGGCGTGGATTGCACGTGTAATGCCATCACGACCATCACACAGATAGCTATAGGTGGGAGCTAATTGTATGCCAGGCCTAACAGGGTTCCAGGTAACAAAATAAGTATAGTTAATCCATACATAACTTATTCCATAGTCTAGAGTAAAACTACTAAGCTAACGTGCGCTAGCTTCCGTTTGTTTTAGTATGTACACCTGTAGAAAGACATACAGGCGAGGCCGTCACATGGGCCTCAAAAGTGGGGAGACTCATAAATAAAGCTAAAAATGTGACATCATAGTCGCTGAGTATGTAATTATTGAATAGCTCATGAAACCGTTGAAGCTACGCCTATCCGCCCTGCGTACGCCGAAGGTCTGGCCACGCGAGACTAGTTAGCGCTTACCGTAGTAGCCTAACCCATAGTTCGTACTAACGTGATGCCCTTACATACAGGGGAACGGCAGGAGCGAGAAAGACCAGACTGACAATTTAATGTAGAAATTTTCGAGTCTGTATATTGCGGCGCGTACAAGAGAATGGGACTGCGAGCGCTATTATTTATACGGGAACCTAACAAAATGGCGTGCCGTCGAAAATTTCGATTTTCTTCTCGTGCCGCGCGAAGAGCGTTTCTAAGACGACAGAGAGAAACACCCGAAGAAACAAGGATTCGTCGCGAAAAACTTCGTAAAGCCAGTGCGGCCAGACGTGCGCGTGAAACGCCTGAGGAGAAAGAAATTCGAAAGCAAGAGGAACGTTTGAAGGCTGCACGCAGAAGGGCACGTCGAGACAAGCGGAAACCAGAGGACATGTCCAGACCGACTAGAAAGAAGAGTGTACGATATATTTGTAGAGAGGAGAGTGTACAACTTGTTTGTGACAGAGAAGAGGTTTGTAATCGAGTCGTTTGTAAGTATGGCCTTAGGAAGATAACGAAGGGAAAGAAGGAGTGTGAGGATTGTGAAAGAGACGTCGGCGTTCATCATGTGAGAGGTCGGAAACATCAGTCACGTGACCGTTGGAGGGCCAAGTGCGAAGATGCGCAAGATGAGAGTCATATACGGGACCTGGTGTAAGGTTTAGTAGACATGATGGCATGGATTGTACGTGTAAATGACATTATGGCTATGCCATGGGGTTTCCATTTCCATGGTGATTGGGCAATTGTGGTCCAGGGTAATAAAATTGGTCCCATGTGAAAAGTAAAGTATATCTATAGATAATTTATTATTATTTTATAGGAGACCTGGTGTGTGTGTGTGTGTGTGTGTCTGTCTGTCTGTCTGTCTGTGTGTGTGTGTGTGCACGCGCTCGCGTGCATGTGTATATGCGTGTATGTCATTGTGTGTGTATGCCTGTGTGTACATGTGTGTGTGCCTTGAAAACAGCAAGTCATGGTGCCACCAAACTTTCCTCACACACATCAAACTGATCGAGGCAAACAATGAAGGTGCCCTTCCAGAATTTCTTGTGATGATGAGATTTCCTGCCGATTGAATCTGCCTCCTTTCTCTCACTTGAATTTGTATAGAACAACACATCACATCTCCACCGTATCTGAAATAGCCATTCCGATGGGACAGTACACATGGATTGTGTCGTTTATTACCAGTGACATTGACAAAAGAAAATTTTTTAGTATACCCGGGTCCTTATAATACACCTACCTTCGTTTACCCGCCTGTGTGGGTCGAATAGCTGCCACATTTGCTACACCTGATTCGTGCAACGACAGAAACACCTTGGAGATGACAATGTCCAGCGAAGGTGTCGAAATAGCTGCAACTGCTGAACATGATTTGGTCACACATACAGGGAAGTTGTTATCCGGGAGTTTGTTCTTCCATGTAATTACCGCTTATGCTTTTACACTTACGTGGGAATCCGTGTCAATTTTTCTGGCAACTGTAGGATGTCAGTTATCCGAATGCGGAGTGCTTTGAATTTGGTGGCACTGTGACTCACCGTTTTGGAGGGACACACACGTACACACACAGGAATACACACACAATGACATACACGTGTGCATACACACACACACACACACACACACACACACACACACACACACACACACGCATACGCAACAAAGTGTAATGTCAAGTTAGTAACATTATATGTTAAACTACTTTCTCGTTATTACCTGATAGAGTGCAGTCATGTTCGGGTGTTTGTGCAATTGTTGTGCAGTATACGTGCGGATTCGGTGTAATTGAATGAGTGTAATTGAATGAGTGTGCGTGGGCAGCCTCGGAGACCCGGGAACACATGTTTGTGCACCAGGAGAGTTACACTGCACATACAGACATTACAGAGTTCGAAATTCAGCCACAACAAATGCCTGTCCAAGGGACAGTTTGAAAATTTTTACCTGCCCTGGCCTGTCTGTATGTGCAGTGTACAAGAGTAAACAGCAAATGTGCTCTTGATTTTTTATAATTGTCAACTGCTATTGACAATGCAGCCACAACACTTGTAAAAGCTTGTTCTCAATCTGAATTATCTGACTCACTGCAGTAGCGCAACAGGGCGGTCTAGATCTGCGTAGTGAACTGATCTTGGGATGTCATTGACTGGGTACTTTGTCATTCCGAAACGGAACAAACTCATGTCGCCTGCATGCTTCCCGCGAGAGACTTTTTCCACGTGAACCGCAGTTGCCCGGGTAATTAACGATGCAATGAGCAGGCACTATAGCCTCAAAGTTCCAGACTCTCATTTTTTAGGAGACGGTCTGGAACTTCGAGGCTAACACTCCCTGCAGAGCCGAGTTGTAGATATACGGCTCTGACTCCCTGGCATAGAATCTCAGCTACCCTGGACATACCCATACTATATGTGATTTATTTGTATCATGCTACGTGATTGATTGCTTCATGCTACCATTGAATTTTGAACGCTGCAGTAAAGTCTGTTCGATAATTGGAGAGGACGTGGGGAAAACCCGTATCTCCTGAAGCGGATGTCCTAGCTGGTTGATTCCAACATCATTTAAAAGCTCACAAGGAGGAGGTTCCAGATTAGTTAATGAATACTGTGATTGGTTCTTTATTACGACACAATTAGTAACTTCCTGCATGACACTCACTTGGCCCTGCTCTCCTCTTGCGTTTACATCAGGTGTCTGATAACTTCAAAGTCACCGCTATAACGCCCACTACTTGAAGGCTGACGGGGACCTACTTTGAACTATATGATTGATAAGGAAAACAGCTGTAGGTAGCAAGCTCATGTAGTGGAAGCATTGGTTGAATCTTTGAACCTAAGTTCATAGCTAAACGTTTCAAACTAGAACCGTTTATTTCACTAGCAACGCCCATCTCTGCTCTTCTATTCCTTATCCATTAACCGCAGTTCCCATGTCCTCTCCAATTATCGAACAGACTTCAGTACCTATTTTGTATATGTATAGTACTATCAAGGAACATGGATGTTTTATTACTTAATAAAACATCCGAGTTGTATTATGTTATGACTTGTATTATGTTATGACGTGTAATGGTTTTACAGGATCGATCAACATCATGAGATTATGACTTGCTTCTTGTCTCCTACGCGGCATTTACGAAAGGGCAAAATCGAGAATATTGTAGAGAAGATCAAACAGAGAAAGAGTTGCCACGAGACAACGAAAGTGGAAGCATCGTTGACTGTATAGCCCAAAGTACATGTACTTTATTTATTGGTGATTGTTGATATCAATGTACTCAGTAAATTGTGATGAGAGCTTGCCTGTGGTGTTGTTATCCGTTAATGTTGATGTATAGAAATAGTAGCATTTATATAGAGATTGATAATTAATTTTGCTTCTGAGTTATGCTAATAGGAGTACCATAATGCTGGTGTGTGTGTGTGTGTGTGTGTGTGTGTGTGTGTGTGTGTGTGTGTGTGTGTGTGTGTGTGTGTGTGTCCGTGTGTGATGTGACGTATTTCAGCCAATATTTTACAGACTACTGGCTTGTCTAGTCACGCTGCATATGCAGCATTTGTTTGTGTTTGTAAACCTCGTCCATGTCATGCATTCAACTCTTGGCGGTTTGAACTCATCAGACAACTACATATTATATAACCACATCATGCATAAATGGTTTTCATAGTTACTGAGTACATACACCATGAGCAGTAGAAGATAGTATATTTCTACAACCGTTGAGTTGATCGAAATTTTGGATCAGTGGCTGGTTCCATTGAACCCTCGATGAGAGCACGTGCTGTACTTGTGGTGTAGGTGGGAACACACAACGGCTGGAAACAAAAGCATGAACACGTTTGGTTAGTGACATGCTCTTGCTGTTTGTTCTGGCAGAAGAGTGACATACAGCTACCTAGAGGTATCATTATTGGACTCAACAGCACAGACAGACAGGCAGACAGATTTGACAAACAGACAGACCAGATACACACAGATAGACAGATTTGACAGACAGACAGACAGAAAAGCAGACAGACAGACAGACAGAAAAGCAGACAGACAGACAGACAGACACAGACAGACAGATTTGACAGACATGACAGACCAGATACACAGACAGACAGACAGATGTCAGCTTTGACTTAGACATTGTCTTGGCACACCCTTGGAGTTCTGATGTATTCCTGAGATCTGCTCATACAGATGGTGCTACTGCTTTGTGACAGCAAGAAAGAAAGAAAATTAGATACAGCTCTGAAACGAAGTAGGTAGTGCCTCTCAAAATAATAAATAATACCTCTCGTCATGGAACATTTCGGCAGACGAGGTTTGGATGGTCTCAAATACAGTATCTACAGCATCTTCTAAATCATTTGTTGATGAGTCAGGAAACGAAACCGAAGCTAATATTTAGACCATTGGAGAAAGATTCTCAGTTCAACTACAGAAATGTAATAGTACACCATCATCAAAAAGATCTCATTGTCTACTGAAGAAGAAAGCCTCAGCAAAGTAGACCAGTTGTTTGCTAGATAAATGACTGCTAGTGTTGGACCAGACTATCTTTTTGGTTTGTTTTCATGTAGTAAGAATTTTATTGTTAGCTTGCTGATGATGGTTATTGTAGTTATCATTGTTCATAATATATGACAGATGGACACACAGACAAACAAACAGATGAACAGTCAAACAGATAGACAGACAGACAAACTGAAAATATATGTATTGACAAACAAACAGATACACAGACAGACAGACAGATATTTTATTCTCATACAGATTCTACTTGTACATATGCTAGGATTTTTTAAATACAAATCAGTCCTTGCAAACAACAAAGTCATTAACTAATGGACTTGACTTTGAATGTCAAAATCAAATAATCTATCTAAATCATCATGATTAGGTGACAGTTTTGAAAGTTTTCTTAAGGATAACTTTGGCATTGCATCTTTGCAGAATTGTAGACAATCTTTTTCTCCAATACGACATGAACATGGAAGCGTTAAAATTGGCTTCTGGATTTGCTGACTGTTGTGGCAAATGCTGCAAGAAATTTTCTGCCTTTGTGACCCACCTCCCAAAATGTTTCACCCATATAAGACTGAATTATGAGACCACACAGGTCCACCTCATATTTAAAGGTTAAAAGATGGTACCCGTATTCATCCAAATCATAACCACAATCACACTTTTAATCCAATTGGTGAAAGGTAGAGCCACTCCCAACCTCAGGTAAGACGCTACAGAAAATTCATTTGTTTTTAGAGCGTGCTAGCAGAAGTGGGGATGACATCCAGACATGCACCAGCCCCTTGTCCTTGCAGGGATGACAGACAGACAGATAGATAGACAGACAGACAAACGAGATAGACACAGACAGGATACGCATACATAGACAGATCAGATCAGATACACAGACAGACAAACAAGACAGAGATACACAGACAGACAGACAGACACAACATTTTATACACGACTGTCTACAGAATGGGAGTGCACACTCCATCACAGATGAAAATCCTAGCCCAAACCCAATTCCATCTGCTTGTAATGAACACGCAAAGCAGTTGGAATGTCACACTAATACAATAAATCATCTCTATACAACAACAGATCACACATGTACAGCCTGAGATTTACTCTTGTTGGAGTACTGCGTCCCAGTCAACTTCACGGCTGAAAATTTCATCCTCCAGCCATTCCTCATAATTCTTCTTGAATTCGTCGCTCAGTGGGATCTCTTCACTCAGCACACTCACGACATTAAAGTTGGACGGTTGATATAATTCGTCGTCAAAGATGTCGCCAGTAAGGAGGTCAACAAATGTGAGACCGACTGGTGGACTGGCATTCGAGTAATGGCGAGAGTTGAATTGCTCTACGCAAGCTCGTAGGGCACATTCCTCTGCTTGGAAATCCCAAGGACGAGCCTCCAGATCTACACAGGAAAACAATAGGTCACATGCCTATTATAATTAATTAATTAATTAATTACCTTATATTACTTCATTACTCTATATTATTGTAGTAGTGTGTTGCCACTATTGTTGTAGTAAAAGCTATTGATATCAATAAAGTTGTTATTTGTTAAAATTTAATTATTTAATTAATATTAATTACCTATTATAATTAATTAATTAATTACTTTTTATTTATTATTGTGTCGTGCTCAACGAGATCAGTCTGATTTTAAGGTCTCATGTAAGCACTGGAGGCAAAACCCTGGTGCTTAGACCATCATGGCTGTCTAGACAGAAGACATAACTTTAATTACCTTTCATTTATTTATTACTTTTTATTTATTAATTATTTTTTATATATTAACTATTTTATATTTATTAATTACTTTTATTAATTAATCACGTATTATAATTAATTAATTAATTAATTTTTATTTATTTATTACTATTATTAATTTAATTAATTAATTACTATAATTTATTAATTTATTACCTATTATAATTAATTAATTAATTATTATAATTATTAATTAATGAATTACCTTTTTAAATAAAACTATTTATTTATTTATATAATTTATTTATCTATTAATTAATAAAGGCTACAGTTGTGGTGTGCAAGCTTGTAGTTCTCACCGTTTCCGAATGCCCAATCGTCACACAAACGATGCCTGACTCTCTGATAAATCGCAGACATTGTTCTCATGTTACTCTTCCTCCAGTTGCGACCCAAATACTTTGCTTGAACCTTCAGCAGCTGACACACACACACATACATACATACACACATAGACACAGACACAGACACAGACACAGACACACACACACACACACACACACACACACACACACACACACACACACACACACACTGACACACTAACGCAACCACATCCACACAACGATCCAACAATTTACCTTCAAAATGTACAGTTGGATGAGATGGTGACGAACTTTGAGAGCTCGCTTCAGAATTGGTGCAGACTTGAACACTACCAACATCTTGTAAGAAAAGCAAATAAATCATATGGATATTGGTTCATGGCTAGCCATTCAAGATATACCATCGTTCTCGAGTGTTTCCACTTCACCAATTTCTGTAGGACCCTCAACAGATTAATGGATGAGAACATATTACGCCAGCACACCTCCTTGTCATCACCAGTTTCCTGTATATCGACATTATCACGTTCACATCGTGTGTGTGTGTGTGTGTGGTGTGTGCAAGTATGTGTGTGTGTGTGTGCACGCAAGTGTGTGTGTGGTGTGTGCAAGTGTGTGTGTGTGTGTGTGTGCACGCGAGTGTGTGTGTGGTGTGTGCAAGTGTGTGTGTGTGTGTGTGTGTGTGTGTGTGTGTGTGTGTGTGTGTGTGTGTGTGTGTGTGTGTGTGTGTGTGTGTGTGTGTGTGTAAATATTCTGCAGCAACAAGTTCGTATTCAAACCAACCAGTCCTTCCTCGGTTAATTCGGGCGATGGACAGAGCAGACATTTTGGAAATCCAAGAGCTGGAATGCTGTGAATACAAAAGTGATAGGGAATCCAATATGGAGGATTAGAGGGATGGGAAACCTGTTCTTTGCTGCGATGAATATCGGGACGTTTTGATTGAAGAGTTTGAGCACAAGTGGGATGCAGTTGGCAAATACGAGATGTTGACTCATGAACTCAAACTAGAAAAGGTTTAATTGTGAAATCAATTGTGATGAGACAATTAAACTCATACATAAGGCACACACACACACACACACACACACACACACACACACACACACACACACACACACACACAGACAAATGTACACATAGACAAACAGACAGACAGAGAGACAGACAGACAGATAAATGTTTCAAATATATGTATTGGACAGACAGACAGACATACAGACAGACAGACAGACAGAGAGACAGACATGCACATGCACAGACATACACACAAACAAATACACACACACGTGCAGACAAACAGAGAGACAAACTGACAGACACACAGACAAACAAATGGACACACATGTAGACAGACAGACAAAAAGACAGACAAACAGACAGAGAGACAGACAGACATGTCATCAGATTACATGCAAAACAGGGGTGGTCCTGTGTGGTCACATGACTTGATCATGTCTGTGTGGTCAGAGTGTCTAAACGATCTCAAAATTCAACACAAAAAAAGAGACAAAAGATAGATATGCTACATCTGACAGCCGCCCAGTCGTTGTTTTTGATACTGGTATTGGTTCCAATGTGGAGTTAGATATAGCACTTGCTCATCCATGGAGTTCGGACATGTTTCCAACATCAGCCACTATAGAGGAAGCAGCCACTGCTAGAAGGGAAGACAGGAAGTTGGTTCGCTATGAGAAAGAAAAATATCTTGGTGGGTTGTCTGTGAGAGTGGTTCCACTAGTCTTGGAACATTTTGGAAGATGGGGTAAGAAGGCAGAGACCTATTTAGATGACTTGTCAAAACGATCAAAGGATGACTTTGGAAAATCAAACAGGGCAGAGTTTAAAGACTATTGGCGTCAAAGAATTGCCATTCAATTGCAACGTTGCAATGCCAATGTGCTTCTGAAGAAGATCAGTAATGCCTTGTCAGGACAGGCCAAGTGCCCAGACTCGTAGATGGTTTATAGAAAATGGATCACATGATCCCTTTTAACCAATTAGTAGTTAACTATATATTGTATTTAGTTGTTAGTTGT
Organism: Corticium candelabrum; assembly: GCF_963422355.1. Classification (NCBI taxonomy): domain Eukaryota; kingdom Metazoa; phylum Porifera; class Homoscleromorpha; order Homosclerophorida; family Plakinidae; genus Corticium; species Corticium candelabrum. The sequence goes on along the minus strand of NC_085091.1, from coordinate 6,908,670 downwards.
TTTCTCTTGCTTTTACTGTCATGGGACAAACGTAGTTAGCCATTTGCTATTGTATCCTAATTCAAATGTGAAAAATATAGACAGACAGACAGACGGACAAATGCACACACAGACAGACAAACAAATGCACACAGACAGACAGATAGACAAACAAATGCACACACAAACACACAGACAGACAGACAGACAGACAGACCGACAAACAAATGCATACATACGCACACGCACACACAAACACACCTGATAGACGTGGTTTAGTTTGAAATGTTTGAGCAATAGCAGCAGTATTGCAGTGATCGACTTCATTATAATCTCCTACAAAACGATCATCAACACACAAGCATACCACCACCAACACACACACACACACACACACACACACACACACACACAAACACACACACACACACACACACACACACACACACACACACACACACCACACCTGACCTTGTGCCTATTGACATCGATTCCCTGTTGCATCGATTGCAGCACGGACGACGGTGCCTCTTCACCCAACACATCCACCAAAATGTTCAATGACTCAGACTTGGCCTTTGCTGTTGGTGCAGCAGCAAGAAGGATTTTTAGCAATGCAATCTAAAAGTGATAAGATATTGATATCAAGACAAATAGTAGGTAAGTAGTGCAGACCATGTACTGAGGTAGAGATGGAAGTAATGCACGATAGAGATCTTCTGTGGGATTGTTAGGTCGTTCTTGCTATAGAGCAATAACACGGTGAAGTTGAAATCACTTGGTTGTTATTGTTATGTATACACACGCATTGTGTGTATGCATGCGTGCACACGCACACACACACACACACACACACACACACACACACACACACACACAGTATGACACAGACAAACAAACAAACAGACAGACTACAAAATACACATGGACAGACAACTACACAGACACACACACACACACACACACACACACACACACACACACACACACACACACAAACAGACAAACTGACAGACAGACAGACATATACACATACACATGGTCAGACAAACTGACAGACAGACAGACACATGGACAGATAATAGACAGACACACACACGTACACATGGACAGACAACTGAAAGACAGACAGACAGACAGACAGACATACACATGGTCAGAAAAACTGACGGACAGACAGAGACATGGACAGATAAACATACAGACACATACTGATACACATGGACAGACAGATACTAACAGACAAACATGTACACATACAAATGAACAGATAAATAGACAAACAGACAGAGAGACACAGACATACACACCACACATAAACATGGACAGACAAACTGACTGACAGACAGACAGACAAGACACACATACACACATAAACATGGACAAACAAACTGAATGACAGACAGACAAGAAACACATACACACATAAATATGGACATACAAACTGACTGACAGACAAACAGACACACAGACACACATACACATGGACAGACAAACTGACTGACAGACAGACAGACAAGACACACATACACACATAAACATGGACAGACAAACCGACAGACAGACAGACAAAAACACATACACATATAAACATGGACAGACAAACTGACTGACAGACAAACAGACACACAGACACACATAAACATGGACAGACAAACTGACTGACAGACAGACAGTCACACATACACACATAAACATGGACAGACAAACTGACTAACAGACACAAGTACACACAAACATGGACACACAACTGACTGCCAGACAGACAAGAAAAACATACACACATAAACATGGACAGACAAACTGACTAACAGACAGACATGGACAGATAAAATAGACAAACAGACAGACAGACAGACACACGCACATGGACAGACAAATAGACAAACAAACAGACAGACAGACAGACAGACAGACAGACAGACAGACACACACACACACACACACACACACACACACACACACACACTCACTGGCACTACGATTCCTTCACTCTATGCATTTCACCTAATACAACTCAACGTAACAATCGTTTCCTACCATTTTAACTGTCGACGGTTTCCTATTGAACACGTCTTCTTCCTTGACCTGCACGTCAGCCAAAGAAGTATACACATGCTACAACAGAAAACCTCACTTACTCAAAATACAAGTCAACCACACACAATCAGATCTCACAGATTGTAAAACAGCAACGCCCTCGTGGATCGGATTCGGTAATCCAGCCAACGTTGAGTGATCACTAGAAACAGACACAGTCAGGCAATCAACATAACTTGTATATTGGATCACGTCGGCTATGACTCACTCTCCGAGCTCCAAACCGACAAATTTGCTTCTCGTCAATTCAATGTAGCTGTTGATGTCTTTTCGTCTACACAACATTGGATGAGTCCGAATTCGCATTCAAACATTCCATTAAAATTAATATTATGATCAATAATAATTATGTTAATTAGTCTCACAAAAACTGCAATCAGGAAATGCCATATTTCCTCAAATAGTATGGGGCTCATATTAACCAACTAGCACCCAGAGCTCTTATTTATTTAAAGAACAAGCAAGCACCTGGGGCTCTAATATATTTAAAAAACATAATAAGCAGCTAGGGCTCTTATGTATTTCAAGAAAACAACAAGTATTCGGGGCTCTTGTATATTTGAAGAGCAAACAAGCACTTAAGGCTCTTATTTAAACAACAAACAAGCATGTGGGCTCTTATTGATTAAAAAGAATATAATAACAGAGTTCAAAAAATCCGGTCGCGAAGTCACCATATGGCGACCACTTCTAGATGGCTGGCGACTAAACAAACCGTGTGGTCGCCAATTTGGTGAATAAAAATATTGGTAGTTTCTAGTCTTTCGTGGCAGCGGCTCTTGGATGTGAACCACCTGCTCAGCAGAGGATTTGCATTCCGCTTTCTACTTCTACCATTTAGTGGCACGTATGCCGCCTACTTAGATCCTTCGTACATATCGTGTAACAACGTATCACCTAGCAATCTATTGCGAGTCATTGCTATTCTCTGGTACACCATCATTTTTACGGACTCTAGTGTCTGTACCGATCTGATTGGTCTCTGCCATCAGCTCCAGACAAATCCAACTAAAGACCCGCAGGCGCGTATAATTTTTCAAATAATTGTGGTCACTCCTATCCTTCATAGACTACACCAACAAATCCAAGTCAACAGCTCTATCATCGACGAGACGCCCCCGTTGCGCAGCAGCTTCTCCCGAATGAAGCATGAAATTCGCAGCCAATCTTAGTTGAAGGTGCCGGCAACTGCCTATTTAGATCCTCTTCTATGCTGTTCAAAGAATCTGACCATCTTGAATTGAGACAACTAAACACTATTATGCAGATGTTTGCAAACGGTGGGCGTAGGAAGTGGCAAAACAAACAGCTTTTTCCCAGCAAGCTGCCTGAGTGTCTTTCTATCAGTATAGGTTATAGACTGCTGGCGAGTATAGTATAAACAAAATACACCCCGCTCCGCCTATGAGTTGGCACGAGGGCGAAGGCCGAGTGCTAACAAGCTGAGCGCAGCGGGGTGTATTCGTTTATACATTTGCCAGAAGGTCTATAACCGGCTTGTAGCACCCAGCTGAGGTGTTGATATCTTCTAGGCACGGAAGTTCAAATCAGTTGTGTAGCAAAATGTTCTGAAATCGACTTGGGCATTGAAACAGCAGAATTGCCAGTTAGTGATTTTTGGAAGCTAGTAAACTGCTAGACGTTGATATTGTTTCTGATCAGCAGTCTTCTGAATCTCGTTTCCAATTTCACCAGTAGTTTTCATAAGTTTCTTGATTTGTGTGTTCCCCCTAACCCCACAATAGCTACTGCATGTGCGGCTAGAGTGTTCAATGCATGGAAGAAATGGAGAAACAAGCAGCCAACTGAAGAGGGAGCACTCGGGCGGTACGTGCATGATCTGCATATTACGAACAACAGAGAAATGAACTACTGGCTTGCAAGGTTTGTGCATAAGTTCGGAGACAAGATGGAAAGCCGTATCCACCTTCTACCATCTAGCTGGTTTACAGCTCTGCGCACGCGAGTATCTTTCTATAGCTGGACGCCTAACCATGGTTAATTTTTTTCAGAAGGATGACTCTAAGTTTAGTTTGCTCAGGTCAGCACTTGCTACACGCATGAAAGAACTTATTATGATTTCCATACGCATCCGTAGACCCACGTATTGTTTGTTCTGGCTGACAGATATGTTTCAGTAGCCTAATTGCTATGTTCACAAACAATTCACATCTTGATAAACCAGTAGCCCCAGGCAGTTATACAGCCCAATTTATTGACCAGTCAATAGGTAGCGGAAGTGGGATATGTCACTTATTGTAAGCGAATACTGGACACTGATTGGCACAGACAAAGCTAGGGTGCTACAAAAAAAAAAACTAGACCAAGGTGTACGTCCAGAAGCTTATACGTCTCCTAGTGCTACTAAGAAAGGTTGTTCAGACAAAAGTTTCTGCATGTGAAATCTAGGTGTTGAATGAAGCCACACCTTTCAGAGATTAACACAGCTAGCCATAGGAAACCACGAGGGGTGTGGAGTTTTCCCTCGAGAGTTACCGGATGTCCTGTTCTCAGCAAATCAGTAGTGGCACTGAGTCATATAGAGAATTTAATCAAAAAACGCTCAGAGAATGCTCATGCCTTATTGATGGATAGCCAGGATGTGGATGTGATGACAAACCACATAATCATGTTATTAACATTACAAAACCACACAACCACATTTTGTTTGGTTGTAGCTATACAATCAGTGGAAAGTTTCTATAAAATCTGAATACTCATACTATTACATAAAAAGAACCCCAAGTACCACACTGTAGATTGAGGTGTTTACTAGCCAATGTTCATCCAACATTACTGCAAATTCCTAGTTAGGTCTTAATTTAACGTCAAACATGATAACCTGGGAAAGGGTCTCAACAGTGATATTAATGACTTGTTTACTTCTGGAATCTCTGACTTAGAAACTAATGAAAGTTTGGCGACCAACCGTTCCTCTAGATGGCCAAACTGGCAACCAGATTCAAACACATTTTTCGAACCCTGAATAAGCACCTAGGGATCCTATTTATTCGAAGAAAACAAACAAGCACCTGGGGCTCTTAATTATTAAAAATAACATAATCAGCACCTGGGGTTATTATTGATTTAGAGAATATATAAGCACCTGAGATTCTTATTTATTTGACAAACAAACACACTTTATTGCAAACAAGACAAATAAGCACTCAGGCTCTTATTAATCACAAAACAAATAAACGACTAGGGCTCATACATTTCAACGTAAATGCCCAAAGTTTCTTTTTTACGACAAAAAGCCAAATAACTGCCTGTACCTTTTTATTTATTACAAAACCCCAAATAAACGCCTGTGGCTTTTATTTATTTCAAAATCCAAAATGAACACCCTGGGCTTTTATTTCTTGTGTATTTTTATATATTTATTATTTTATCACTATTACGTGTTGTAATGAACAGGTTGGCAAACTCACTACCAACACTGCCAAACTGATTCGTTTTGTACTACGCTGTGTGCCGAAAAATGTAACAATATTTTGCAAACGACGGCAACAGTAGCTGTACTGTCCATTGCATCAAATCAATCAAAATTAATTTACCACACACACACACACCACGTGCACGCACGCATGCACACACACACACACACACACACACACACCATCATACACACCTGACTTTGGGTGGTAATCCCGGCAGTTCCCGTCTCGGCTTCGAACGTCGAAGTTCCTCAAACGTGCCGCTTTCCAGTCTCAGCCGTCGCTCGCCACCCGACCTACGATCCCCACCCAGCGGTGGAGGAGAATTGTTGCCACCGAGCTTCATCTCAGACATCTGCTCATCATCAACGTCAGACATCGAGCCAATCACAGTGCTGGTCTCTGACCCACTGGAGTCACTCTCTGATTCGAGATCAGAAGTGATATCAGAACTGTATGTTGAAGTGTCGTCGTCAAAGTCTTCACTGTTTCTTGCGTCTTCACTGTCGTTTACGAGTTCGTTGCTATAGAATCGAAGGGAGCCTTTCCGATGTACGTGATTGATCCATGTGCGTGTTGGTGGGAGACCGACTGCTTCGCGGGCATTTTCTTTCATTTTGCAAAGTTGTTCGAACCCTCCCAGACATAACTAGGTCGAGAAATAAAACAGAATGTCAAATGTCAAATATGGTGGACTAACATGGAGAACAAAGAAAACAGACAAGTGCAGCATGTAGAGAGAGAGGTGGGCAAACACATAAATAGGCTGGAAGGCTAGCATACTGACAACATGACAAACAAATAGACAGACAGACAAGCGAACACATGTGTGTACGTCAGTGTCCTTGTCAGAATTTGTCTCAATAAACAAAGCAAATTAAGTTATGACATCACACATCAATGATTACGTCACTTCCGGTTTGCTAGTTTTACACACACTACAGAGTACAACTAAACAATGCTTGTTCTTGGTTCACTCCTGCTATCTCCGCTTCCCGCCCTGCAATAATTGTTAAATTTCATGCATCAACCGAGTATTTCACTACCCCAACCGGTTAAATGCCAGTACGGCTGATACTGGAGAGAACACTGTACAACATCAACATCTCTCATACTTGAGATTCAATGATGAACATCAATCAAGAATGTTTGCCGTACGTACATACAATGATACATACATACAGTACATGCACGCGTGCACGTGCACACACACACACACACACACACACACACACACACACACACACACACAAACAGACAGACAGACAGTATTTAGTTGCTTTGCTTAAATGATGTATAATAGTTCAATGTTTGAAAATATGTATTCAGACAGACAGACAGACAGACAGACAGACAGACAGACAGACAGACAGACACACACATACGGACACAGACAGAGACAGACACACAGACAGACACACAGACTGACAGAGAGACAGACACACGAACACAGACAGACAGACAGACAGACAGACAGACAGATACACACACACACACACACACACACACACACACACACACACACACACACACACACACACACACACACACACACACGTACACAAACACACACACACACACACACACACACACACACACACACACACACACACACACACACGTACACACGTACACAGACAGACAGACACGAATGAATCAAATGCATCTTTATGGTCAGATTGTCCTAAAAGTCTACACATACACCACTGTAGAGAGCCACGCCATCACTATACAAACACAGAGGATAGGCCGGAAATTGTTGTTTTTAACACACAATCAAGGTCTACCATCGACTTAGATACATCTCTCGCCCATCCCTGGAGCACTGAAACCTTTCCCAACTCCACATACCCCAATGGGGCAGCTTCTCTGAGGCGTGAAGAAAAAATGGAAGAAGTACAATTCAGAAGAGACCAGGCGGATGTCTCTGTGAGACTGATACCCTTGTCTTTGAGCACTTTGAAAGATGGGGAGTAAAAGAGTTTCAATATCTGCAACATCTATCTCGCAGTTCAGTCAATGTTGAGGGCAAACTAAATGCCACAGAATTCTTGGACTATTGGAGGAAGAGATTTGCCGTCCAACTCCAAAAATGCAATAGCAAGACCCTTACAAAGAAGTTCTCATCTCTCCTCAACGAATACAGCTGCAGCTCTCAGTGGACAGTCATAAATATTTAGAAACCGGGACTATAAGTCCCTTTCGTCTAGTCATAATTTGTATGTGTATTTAGTGCGTATATAGTGTGCATTGTAGTTTTCACCATTTTTCATGTATGTACTAGATGTAATGGACACGTAGATTAGCTATTGCTTTGGTGCTATAGTTCATTTATGAAAAATACATGTATTGACAGACAGACAGACAGACAGACGAACGAACAAACGGACAGGCAGACAGACAGACAGACAGACAGACAGACAGACAGACAGACAGAAACACACACAAACAGACAGACAGACAGACAGACAAAACAGGCAAGCACACAATACCAAAAACTTGTACTTCACACATCTCATCACGTTCCTTACCAAAATTGGATAAAACTCAATACATAAGAGGGCACGTGACACTTCGTACTCACCAATATGGTTTTCCACAAGAGCAAGAGAAGTTTCTTGATTGGATAATGAGGCATCGAGCCACTGCAGAATTTGAGAACCAAATCAAACAAGATGGCAGCCAAGCTCTCGGACTGACACACAGGCTGGCCTAATGACAACACACACATACACAGTGGCTCATGTACAGTACAATACAACCAATCGCCATACAGACTAACCCAAGTCTTTAATAAAATCGTCCCTCAGTTCGTGTTCACTGTCTGTCATGTCGCGTGGTTCTTGTCGCATGCCCTCCAAGAGATGATAAAGAAGACCGAGACACAAGCTACACAGCAAACAATAACAAACAATAACAATCAAAAACAAATAATAACAAATAATAACAAACAATAACAACTGATAACCAACAATAACAAACAACAACTAATTATAACAAATAAATACCAAATGATAACAAATAATACCAAATGATAACAAATAATAACAAAAGATAACAAACAATAACAAATGATAGCAAACAATAAACACACACACACACACACACACACACACACACACACACACACACACACACACACACATGCATGCACGCACACGCGCACACACAGACAGACAGACAGACACACATTATCATTTTTGTTATTATTTCTGTCGTTTCTTATTGTTTGTGTGTGTGTGTGTGTGTGTGTGTGTGTGTGTGTGTGTGTGTGTGTGTGTGTGTGTGTGTGTGTGTGTGTGTGTGTGTGTGTGTGTGTGTGTGTGTGTGTGTGTGTGTGTATGTGTAGATATAGACACCATATAAAAGACTGATAAAAAACAATAACAAACAATAACAAACCATAACAAACAATAACAAACACTAATAACATTACAATAATGCTTTCTTGAAAGTCGTTGATATCTACTGAGCATGTTGGTCATATCCTGCCGGTGCACGTAATAATAACCAACATGCCAGTTACTCAATTTATTACACAAAAACATATACCTCTCTGGGACTCACCTGCCAAGTTGTTGAGCACCCAGTTGAGCATAAAAGCCCCACATGCCCTATTGAGAGGGTGATAACGACAAAGCAACCACAAAACTTATTTCTTGCAAATATATTAATTTTGTGATTAGGTGGCCATAAGGATAACATTATTGATACCAATGACCAACAAAATCAATAAAATCCTGTGCACTTGCAGGTGTGTCACAAAAGACAAAGCCAATCCGCACGTAAACATTCAGGTAAACAAATACTACATGCAAAACCTTGCATGCTATTCATTCAACCAAATTGATTAATTTTGAAAATACAATTTACTGCAAGCATTTTACCGTAGATTTTCGTTGTCTGCAATAGTGATAGATGCCTTGGTAATCGCATTCCCAGCTGCATCCATATCACTAATACAACACAAAATATCAAAATCTGTGACTGTGACCAGCATGCGATCGAACAAACTTTGCTTCACATATAAGAAGTTGGACGAGTTGAGGATATCCGCCGTTCTTGTAGACAATGAAACTAAAGTGACGAGACTGAGCAAATGGAATTTTGTGTTAAAGTAAATTTTCCGGCAAGAGGTAATACGATTTACCATTCTCTGCTGTTCTTCAAATGTTGTGCAATGAAAAAACATTCCTGTTAATTAAATATTTATAAGTAAATTAAATTATTAGGAGACTGTGTGGAGGCACCTTGCATGAGGTAGAGAAGTGATCGTGCAGCCTGTACTCGACGTGATTCGTCTGTGAGCTCGAGTCTGTCTAACAGGGATTGAACATAACATTCCTTCCAGCTGTCGTCTCCATCACTAACTGCTATAATGGTAAAAGTTTTATATTGATGTGTGATGATGTTCAAGAGATATTGCGTTTACAGACAGACAGACAGACAGACAGACAGACAGACAGACTGACTGACAGACTGACAGACAGACAGAAGAGGGACAGACAGACAGACAGACAGACAGGTAAACAGATAGACAGGCAGGCAGACAGAGAGACAGACAGAAAGATAGACAGACAGATAAACACAGTGGTTTATTCCAGACAGACAGACAGATAGACAGACAGATGGACAGACAAACAAACAAACAGACAGAAAAAGAAAGACAGACTGACTGACAGACATACAGACAGACAGAAAGGCAGACACATAGACAGACAGAAAGGCAGACACATAGACAGACAGACAGATAGACAGACAGAGACAGACAGACAGAGACAGACCGAAAGACAGACACACAAACAGACAAACAGACAGACACACAGCCAGACAAAGAAACACACATAGACAGGCAGACAGACAGACAGAAAAACAAATAGACAAACAGACAAACAAAGGGACAGACACACAGACAAACAGACAAACACCTCTAAAAGTACGACAACCTCACTCTGCCATTCTATGCAAGTTGCAAAAATCGTTGTTACGTAGAACTTCACATGCACCGACATGCCCAAACAACTAAACTACAGACTACAATAGATATAGATAAACTAGAGATAAAATAAATTCCGTTACTGTGGTCATAGCCTCCAGGATGACAATCATGTGTATATTGTTACTGTGGAACAAGAAATGTCTACCATTCTGAAACCAATAGAGATGTGGTGCTATACTCATGTATGCCATATAACCAACAAAAGCATCTTACGAATCTACAGAGGGGCACATGGAGCATTTTATGGGTCCGTTGTTTTAGTGCTCTAGTGGACCTCCAAGTCAGTTTAACATGCTCTATTGTAATGAATCTATTAGTTATCAAGTCTATTGGAAGGCATTGGTAAATATGCACAGTATGCGTGTAATAACGATATACTCTGCACGTTATGCACCAAGAGTCTTGGGAGTCTAAATCTGTATCTCGAATGTGGGACCCAAGCCAGCACTTTGCAGGTACAGTTTTGTGTATACAGTTGGTGCAAATATTGCATGCAGATTCACTGCTGAGGCAAATCCAGGATGAGCACATGATCTCCCCCTGGCAGTAGAGATTACATTGCCAAATAAAAACCCTGGAAATTGCTGCAGCCAGACATTCATTGCAGGATGATTTCGAAGATTCAAGTGTAGACAGTGATGAATAGGACAAAATCGAGGTGGTTGGGTATACGAGTAATGTAATGTTCTAATAACGAACCATAGAGTGTCTAAAAATTACAATTTATTTTATACATTGAAAAAACTATTTAGACTACAAGTTTGTGCCTCCAGCATAAGCACCTCTGGATCCACCCTTGACTGATTGGTCGTATACATGCAGAGGTATATACTGTACAAGCAGACCTCCGGCTGAAATGGGTCGGTTCGTTCTTGCCCCCCTCTCACCCCCCTAAGTACAAGCATGCCACAATGCACATATAGTCAGAGCACTCTCCTCTCGCTACCCTTTTACCATAACCAATCACTGCACCCACTCATGCGTACCACAAGTCATTCACTACACTCTCCACTCAACAACACACACACCAAAGCACAAACCAAATGAAGCAACACACCAAGTCATCGACACTCAAACTCCCCGTTCCCGAACGCACATCCACAACCAACACAAACGCATCCCCACCCTGTCCTTTCCTCTCTTTAACAAAGCAGAGATGATTCTTCTGAAAGTCTTCCTCCTCACTGTAACTGTAGAGTTCTAACAAACAAATCACGTGACCATCAACTACAGTCCAGATCTGGAACAAATAGAACCGGCTATCTCTGTCTCGTCTGTGTCTGTATCTCCGTATGTGAAGTCGAGGTCGGGCTCGTCGAACGGAAGCTGTGAAAAATCGATTTTCATCACACGTTGACGTGTTGGGGAGAGGAAATGTGGAGGCTTACTTCGGGTTCTCTCCTCTGACGTCTGAATATCTGGTTGAGCTTCGACAAACCACCTGACCGTCTCTGCACGTCTTCGTCCATCTCTCTGCTGATACAGTATAATGCAGAGACTACAGGCTAGCGCGTTAGCTTGGGTAAATACGCTTGGCGCTAATTAGTACGCACGGCGCTAATACACAACAAATGGTGCTTTACGCGCAATGCTAGCGATCGATCAGGCAAAGTGTACCCACACGTACTGGGTTGATCACTATCATGCAGCCATATACTATAGAAAGCTTACCGTACGAGCGCGCTAGTAGCCTACGAATCGACATACCATCTAAACTAGGTAACTATACTGTAGATGAACTACTGTCAGCTTTCAGTTGGGAAGCGCTTTGAAGCCTACCTGATGTTGCTAACTAAACTCTCTATTTCTAGACCTACTCTACGGAAAGAGCCTAGATTTTCTGTGAACAATTTCTAGTGAAGTGCGAAAATTCAAATATTTTCCTTCCAAAATTTCTTTGCATTTGTTGATCGACAAGTTGGGGATAGTCCTGCTGCCCCCAGCACCGCCGTCACTGATTTTAGTAGTGTTATCTTACGCATACGCTTTCAAACGTTAGTATGCGGTTGCACATCTAGACTACATTGTAGTGCTCTGCTTGTAGTGGTGAATCTGGGGTTTCTCAAACAGGAACGCGCGCTAGGCTGTTGACGTTAAAAACGCCAAAAAGCAGAATTGATGATTAATTACTAATAACAAAAGCAACGAAGCACCTTTGAAAACATACATCAGTGTAGAAAATATCTGCGCATGCGCATATACCTATCAAGCTTTTTTAATGACTACTTTAGGGTTCCGATAATGGGGGCCACCTGCTGCACCACACCCTCTATCTAGATCCACCACTGTATATTTACACTTGCGTTCAGCAAAAATATTTTATTTAAATACTTGCAATGCATAATAATATGCTACAAACACTATAACTACTCTCCAGTAGTACAACTGCATACTTACATGTCACACTGATTTCAATCTCAAACAGCTAACGAAGAGTATGTAATCAAATACGACGGATACGAATGCAAGTTATCAAATATGACGTAAACTCTCGATCCGCGCGTTACTCCACTCAACGAATCATACCTATAATGACACACATCCCATTTTCCCTGAGCGTTTAGAACTACATCGCCTCGGAAGTCGGGCCGCGTTCGCAACTGATTTGTCGGCGCGTCATCGAAACAAAGGCCCGTCAAGACGGTCGCTAAAAACATCTGTCTGCAGTTGTCGGGGGGCCCCATCGCAAACGAGTAGGTGTGTGAATACGACGCTTTTTCCGCGAAGTAGATCGCTTTGCCCCACATGCCCTGACGAGCGAACTTGACATCAAACCCGTTGTCACTTCTGTAAATCTCCAACGGATTTGTCGCTCTTGTGCCGTGAAAGAGATGTTTCTCATTGACTTTTCCTTCGTTCTTGATTTTCATTCTTTCTCTGGCGAGTTGGTACTCGTGGTGGAGATAGCAACGTTGAATTCGCTCGATTCGTCTGATTTTGTGGCCTGTCATGCTTGCTTCAAACTGTTCTTCTATACGTCGGTACTCGTCGGTGTTTATGACGACTGGAGAGAGATAAAAATCGTCGCTTTGTGTTTTCCAAGAATATGGGTAGTCTAGATAGTATATTTGAAGTAACATTAGACACACGCACACGCGCGCACACGCACGCACGCACGCACGCACACACACACACACACACACACACACACACACACACCTGTAATAGACATCTCTTCTCTCTTCAGTTTTCTCAGTTTTCCTGTGTCTAGATTCCTTTGTGTCATATTGGCCATTACTCGCAGATCAAATTCGTAATGCCAATTTTGGCCGACGGGAAGTATGACTGTTCCCGTTCGTTCTGTGTAAACCTCTTCCAATTGAACTGCCGTAAAGTCATCGTAACTTTGCCATTGATGATGGTCGTCTTGCCACTGCCAACAGGCCATGTGACTCTCTAATATATAAATAGTCACTTATTAATAACAAGAACGGACGTGTCTACCAACATTGACATCTTACTTTTCAGTTGTCCCTTTATTGTAACGATTTCAACCTCCAACTCTTGAGTTTGTCTCATCAGTCCGTCGTTTTCAGCTTTTTGCATACGGGATTGACCGAATAAATATTCCATACTTTTCTGTAATCTTGCCAATTCTTGTTTCTTTGCCTCCATCTCAGACAACAGCTGACGTTTGTCTTTTGCATGATCTTGCTTTAAGTCTCTGACTTCCATACGATGTGTTTCTAAATCAGCTTTTCTCTCATTTTTCTCCCGTTCCAGTGACGCTTCAAGTGTTCTACGTTTATGGTTCGATTGTGAAAGATTCATTTCAGTAAATCTAATCCTTTCGTTCAATGATCTTATTTCTTGATCGTGTGTTTTCTGAAGTGTTGTAATTTGTTCTTGTAAACGTTCTTCTCTTACTTTATTCTTTTCCATCTCGTCTTTTGAATTCTGCCTCTGAGCTGTTATGATGGCTTGAGCTCGCTGTTTGTTCGCATAGAGCGTTTCCCTCAGTATATCGCAGGTTCTAATAAGACTGTGCTTATCTTCTTGAAGACGTTGTACGTTCTCCGTGAGAACTTGAATTTCTCTTTGACATGCTGCATAAAGTTGTGAGAGGCGCTCTCTTTCTTGAGCGGCATCGACAAGTTGAGACTCTAATTCAGCACTCTCTCTTGTAAGAACAATTATCTTGTCCTCGGAAATGCCTAGATTCTCTTTCAGCTCGTTTTTTTTAACCTCGTACTTATCCACCCACTCTTGCTTCTCTAGTTTTAGTTTAATTTGATTTTCTTCTCTCTCTTGCGACAACATTCTAGCTCTCTCTACTGCTGCTTGATGCTGAGCGACCGCTTCGAAGTCTTTCTGCTGCAGTAAATCTAAACAATTGTGTGTGAGTAAGCAGATATATTCCTAAAACCCTTGCACAGATATTACCTTCTGATGTCTTCGTGATTGTGGATTGGAACTCGTTTATACAAGTCGTACCGAATTGCTCCAGTTCCGTTCTCACTCGGGATGTGTTTTCGTCTTCAATCCACGAACAATTCTGTGTGATGAGATCTTCTTCTGATGCAACACTGTCGTCAAGGTCAACGTGGGAGCTGCCCGTCTGGAACTGCTTGGACACTCGACGAACTACTCGATCTTTAGCTTCCAACAGCTCGCTCTGAATCTGCTCCTTCGAAACCGTGCGATTGCTCGAAAGAGCTTGCTGCTGTTGACTCTCGAAAAGCTTAACGGCTGTTTCGTTTACTGACGTCCTGAGGTCGTCGTCAGCAATCATAGAAATAGAATCATTCAGTAAGTCTCTCAGCCTCTCAGCTTCTGATGAAAACTCTTCCTTCAATTGCAACTCTGGTATCGGAAATCTGTCTCTGAGATCCTGAGAGAATTCTAGAAGGTGTTCTTGAAACGTGATGATTGCGTCTTTAGCCGCCACTTTCTGATGGGCAGACCAAGGAGATGACGATTGAGGAGAGAGAGAAGAATCTCTCAGACACCGAGACAGCATTTCGCCAACTTCTCCGCAAGAGATGGGCTCAGATTTCTGCGACAACTGCATCACTAATGCTGCTCGAAGTTTGTCAACTTGCTTTTTGAAAACACCCGACTTTCCATCCGGGACGTCGCCTCTCTGATTGCTCGGTCTGACCATACACCAAACTTTGACTCCACTAAACAACTGGTTGATCATTTTTCGTATATGATTTCTCTCCTTGGCTGCGCAGTCATGGTCTTCCAACTCTGGCAGAAGAAGCCGTTCACCCAGCACCACGTGATCGTCCGCTGACGTCCCATCGATGTCTCTCAAAATAATATGAAGGTAACCGAGACGTCCGTGTTGCCTCTCTCTATCCCGCATCATTGCCGTAAATGTCCTAAGAAGTAACCCAAGCTGTTGAAGGATGGCATCCTTCTGGACGCCTCCTAGCCAGTTGAAAATGGCCACTCGGCTCAGACTGACAAGCGACGCCACCACTCGAGCATCATCAGCCACACCACGATCCTTCCCGAGACCTTCCGTATCAACAAAGGCAACCAGGAAGTCACGTGACTGGGACTGCGATCTCCTCGAGCGTTTGCCTAGCGGTAGATCGTCAATGTAAAAAGGAAATCCTACGTCTATTCCTTGCGTCCCAGGTGACAGAATTTCGTCTTGCTCTGCGAAGAGTCGTGATCCTCGTAGCTGATTGAGCAGAAACGACTTTCCTTGCCTTGCCGGTCCAAAAATAGACACAAGTTTGCATTCCTTCTCCTTCCGACACTGCAAGTCCGTCAATCCCTTGATGACCAAATTTTCTATGTAGATATAGTCGTCGTCGGTCGCTGGAAATTCGTCGACGTCTTGAATCGAGCTGGCGGCGTCGTCGACGTCTTCACGTGACGAGAGGAGTAAAGGCGTGGCCTCGACTCGAACTCTTCCTACTGCCAAGGAGCGAGACTTTGCGGCCAAAAATATTGCAAACATAATGGCGACCACGCAGAGTACCACGTAAAGAAACATTTCTAGTATTACTCTTGTCTTTTCCTGGTTGGCGTATTGATATCAACCAAAAATTACTCGAGGGGAAGTGACTGTGGGAGTGACGTTAACCGTAAATTAGCGACAGAGAGCTCAAGAGTCGACGTACCCTAAAAGTAACAACGAAAGTTTTTGTAACGGCGAGGTAACGTTCTGACCTGCTGTTGAGCACATTACTCACTCAAACCACATCACGTGATTTTCTCATCTAACTAGACGTGCTGCCATTTCCGAGTAGCAAAGTTGCAAACGCAGTGCTCAGTATTTATCTACTTATGATGTATACAGCACTAACCGAAACAGTCTGTCGAAACAGTCCTCTAGCTAAAATGTTGCCTGCACTAACTGAGCATGCGCAACGGCCACAAAAATTTTTAACGTGCGTTAAAGCCACGCCTATAGGCGAATGTGGTCTTCTTTAGACTTTGCTTTCTTTGTTTGATTATTCTGTGCTGCTGTAGACAATGATTGATGTGAATTGATGTGTAAATGTAGACGGCGCCCTAAGCGTCAATGGTTTCACGACATTTCTTCTCTATTGTCTGTGTGAGACAAGGTGGGTCGTTATAGAATGATTTATACTAAGTTATCCCGCTGTTTTCGGTGAGTAGCGATCACAACTCTGTGCGATGTAGAAAGCTAGCGTGCGTTAAAGGAACGCCCACAAGCAACAGGTAGAACGTAACTAGTCAGACGTCTCCAACTCCAGCTGAGTACACCTTACTGTAACTAACCCTAGAGGGATTCTGAAAGCGACTAGTGTCCACACGACCTGCAAAGGCTCTAAGTATGCAGGGTAAAGGTTAGCACATTTTCTGCTTGACACGAAATGCTAGCGTTTGGAGTTACGACCTGTGGCAACGTTACTCCATCAATGATTCATGCGCGCATGTAGGCATGTTCAAACGAATCCGTCGAATACCTTCCTATTTGGGCTGATTTACGCCAGGCAAACGCACTTAAGTGTTGCTTCCACCACGGAAAAGCAAGATTGAGAGTTTATAATAAAAGGGTCACGGTTACGAGTGTGTATAGCTCGATGTTGCACTCACTGTGGCTCAAGGCAGACTGAAGTAGGCACGTGATTTAAATACGGGGCTTAGAAAGTGTTTAACATTGCTTATTATTAGAAGAATTGAACGCATTTGTTTATAATTGATATTACAAATAGACAGTGTCCTCTTATTTCCTTAATTAACTAAACACGCTGATCGATAATATTAGATGATAATAAGAAAAAAAATCATATTTCAAATGTATAATCATTCATATATTGCATAAGCTTCACACACAGAGATTTTTGCATAAAAAATTTAGCAAATGCTAAGTCACTGCAAATACTGCATAAATGTTTTGCATAAACACATAAGTTTAGCTAGCTGTCTCGGTGAGTTTTAAAGACCAGGTACAGTGGGAGAGTAAGTAATCAAATAATACGGGTATGAATGCAAGTTATCGAAGATGGCATAAACTCTTGACCCATTTGCCATGCCACTTAACGAATCATACATTCTGCCATGAACCTCGGGCTTCGTTCGTCTTGAATCTTGCGGCGCATTGTTGCAACAAACACCAGTTAAGACCTTTGCTAGAAACATCTGTCTGTGGTTGTAAGAGTTAGGTATTTCATACGAGTAGTCCTTTGAATATGAAGCATTTTCAGCGAAATAGATTGCTTTACCCCACAATCTTGGACGAGCGTAGGCTAAATCAAATCCGTTGGGCCATGTGTAAATTTGCGAAGGTTTTGTCCTCCTTGTGCCGTGAAACAAGAGTTTTTCGTTAACTTCTTCATCTTCGTTCTTTATTTTTAGTCTATCTTTTGCAAGTTGATACTTGATCCAGAGACGGCAACTCTGAACTCGCTGAATTTCAATGATTTTGAAGGAGTAACGTGGCATGGTTTTGTAAAACAACGGCTCGACTTCGTTGTACTCATCACTATCTATAACTACTGGAGCAAGACAAACGTCGGGAGAGCTTTGATAATCTAAACATAATAATTTCTGTAATTCTTGACGTCGATTAGCATGCGTAAATTACTATTAAATAAGACTTAGTGTTTTAGTAATTACAGTTGATGTGTCTTACCCAAAACGGACATCTCTCTCTTTATCTTTCGCACTTTTCGTGTTATTACATTCTTTTGATGCATTTCGTTTAGATCAAATTTGTAACAACTTGCGCCCTCAAACAGTCGTTTGATTGTTGCAGTTCGTTCGACATAGGCCCTTTCTAGCTGAAATGCTGTAGAATTGTCAAAACTGCGCCAACGATGATGCTCGTCTTCCCACTGCCAATGACCCATGTGTTTCTCTAATAAACAGTTTATATAGTCAGCTAAGTAGGTATAGAGTTGTTAAACATTAATGTTTTACTTTTCAGGTAGCTGTTTATTAAAGTTATTTCAGCTTCCAACTTTTGTAGACGAACAAGAAGTTGCACATTCTCCTGTTCGGCTTTAGACCGGCTACTTTTCTCGCGTTGCACATTAATCTCGAGACCCTGTATCCTATCTTTATGCTCAGTATTTGAAGCCTCGAGATATTCGTTTCTTGTCTTCAGGTCGCTATAGTCATCCTTTAACTTTTGACAACGATTACGAAGTTTCGTTTCTTCTTGTCCAGAACTAAAGTCAGGATATTGTATTTTACGCCTACGAACGCGTGTTATACATGATGGACTGAGTTGTCGATTTCGACAAATCTTGTTTGTGATTACGAAATCGAATGAGATTTCGACAAATCTCATTTGATTTTCCGCCTACGTATGCGTGTTATACATACATACATGCATACTTACATACATACATACTTACATACATACATACATACATACATACGTACATACATACATTTTTACAAGGACCCTTAGGGCCCAGGTTCGATAATGCAATGACTATACTTGCTATACTCTACACTTTCAGCAGTCACACTATCATGTCACTAGGTACGTCATACTTGCTGTACTTCATACTTCATACTTCATGCTTCAAACTTGCTGGACAGAACTGACACTCCGAAGAGAGAGGCAAGTGTATGTTAGTTCCTTGCCCAAGGGAACTTATGTATGTGGCCCTCCCGCACTCAAACTCTGATCCAAAGGTCCCGGATGTTGACGAATGCATCCTCTCATGCAAGCAAACTGATTATCGACTCCCCAGCAAAATTGCTGGCCCTTGCTCTCTCTCTCTCTCTCTCTCTCTCTCTCTCACACACACACATACACACACACACACACACACACACACACACACACACATACACGCAAGCACTTACGCACGCACGCACCCACGCACATACACACACACACACACACACACACACACACACACACACACACACACACACACACACGAGTATAGAATTTTCAAAAAGGTTTGATTGTTGTAATAGCCACGCATGCAAATCACTTGAATCTCGTTAATTTTGCATATATTGTGTCTAAGAAAGGCAATCTAAGATCGTGTCTAGAGTCCAGTACCGAGCTTTTTGTAGATCGTAAAGGTATATAGGTAGCTCTTTTTAACTAGAGAGTAGTTGTATTTAACATGTAAATTTTATCTAAGTATAAATTGCATATTTTGCTCACGCTTACACATTTGGTTGTTGCACTTTGCCTTGTATAGGCATACCTCCCTACTGCAAAGATGCAAACATTCTTTGAGTGATAAGATTGGTATCCATAGCTATGCAAACTGGATTGACTTTGATGTATGGCGCGTGATACGTGCTAAACTAGGAATAATCGCGCACCAGGGGTAGGGCTTTTGTGCATCAGAGTAGGGGTTTTGTACGCTTAATATTAATACCGTCACTGCAAAATTTCGGATTGGTTTTGATATTTGCATGCCAAATTTCACGCCCAATTTGATATACGGTCACCTGCTAATACGGAAACTTGTTTTCTAACAGAGCCGCAGATAGTGCTAGAGCATCTACAGTACTGTACTTGTCGATGGATCAGCAGGAGCGTACTATACAAAGGCTGCTTCTTTGTTGCAACAGGCAGCGCTGCAAGTTGAAAGTGGTCACAATCGAGAGGTCGGTCGCGATGCACAGAATTGCAAGCGGTATCCTCGAACTTCCAGACCAGAGAGCGCACGAAGAGCGCACGAAGAGCGCGAACTATAATCTGGACGAAGTCGATACTAAAATGATTTTGGAAATAGCCTTTCTAAGCCAATCAGCTTCTACAACCTAAATCTCGGTTGTAAATTCTGATTGGCTTAGCAATAATTGGTTATGCTAAGTGCACTAGCACTGATTGCGCGCGTGGGAAATCCTCGTGGGCGCCTAAGTGCACGCCAGAACAATGACTAAACTCTGCGGTTTCAGCTTCAGTTCTTCGATATTTTCCATCTTGCGGTGACAGGACATGCACAGCAGCGTCGCCAGACCATCACCTTTGACAACTGGTCGAGCGGTAGTCTTGCTAGTCGAGCGGTTAGACTAGCGGTCTGCCGAAGAATCAAAGAGTCGTCGTTTCATGCCGTGTACCAAGATATAGCTGCAAACACTGCAGACGTCTCTTTCTTCGTGAGATCTCATGGCATTTACAAAATGATATGTTGATCTCGGTAAAACGCTCCTACGCTGTTAGACACCATTTAGCATCGCTATTGATAAATACTTCCGAAATCATTTTAGTATCGACTTGGTCCAGACTAGAGTTCGCGCGCTCTCTGGTCTAGAAATTCGAGGCCACCTGCAGGGCTACTAAAAGTAGCTCTGCCCCGCAATCTTCGCGAATACAAACAGAACTTTCAAAACTGTTGGGTCTTCCAGATAATTCTATAATAGCAGTGGAATCATCCGCCAAATTACGCAAGAAGGGTCGACAAACGAATACCGGCTGGACGCACTGCTAGCTTGGCTGAAAATCTAGCAAAACGTTATAGTACATTATAAGTGTTTGCAGGTTTGAGCGTTAGCTATTGGGTAAATTTTGATTTATGCACATAGTAACGGCGTGTTTTCGGTTGCTATGGCTATGTAGAGTAATCCGGGATATTTCAGCACACGGGATATTTCGCCACTATTGAATTCGATTATTTTCGTTTCTTTCAACGGAGACGAAACGGAACGTGTGAACACTCGCTGGATAGCTTCTTGTTTTGCGCTTTAGAATACCTGTTTGTGAGTCGGGACAATTTTCTAGCTAGTGTTGTTCATGCAAAGGTGAGTATCACTTTGTAGAACAAACCTTCTAACTTTTTAGCTAGCAAGTTGTTTGGTAACTTCATACTTTCCAAAGATAGACAGACACACACTATTACTGCTCGTGCATATCGCGCAAGATCAATCACCAACTGAAATTCGCCGATTACGAGACACTTCTCATCATTATGGGAGCCCTAGTGGGGCGCAAAGTGGATATCATATCATTTCATTGTAAATTGATATGTATATGTGTATATATATATATATATATATATATATATATATATATATATATATATATTAATTAAAAAACCATCAACGAAGCAGGCATGGGTTTGTGAATGGTGCAGAGCCTGAGAGGAGAAGCGGAGGACAAAATCAGTAACATCTATGGTGCACTATAGTTAGCATTCGCAGAAAACCTACGAAAAGTTTAACTTTGCTTTATGTATGCTCAAGTCGTAATTATAACCTTTAATAAAACATACACCAACTAGGTGTCGTGTTTGCAGCCATCAGCGGGAGAAACGGCAACTGCGCGGAATAGTTTCACCCCTGATATTTGACCCTAGTGTAGAAAATGTCCAATTGCTTGTTTGTAGAGTTGCATGGTGCCAAGAACAGCTGTCCACGTATACTACTGTAGCAAACGAAGAAACCAAACGCAGGTAAACGCGGGACGCAATCTCTTGCAGAAGATACGGGTTCAGGGCCGGATCCAGGAATTTTTGAAAGAGGGGTTCACCTGGTAGCAGTTATTTATAGCATTACTAATTTTCACTTTTCTAATAAAATTATATGAAATTGTTGAACCACGCCCATTGGAACAGAGGGGGTTGTGGGAACTGAACCCTCCTCTGGATCCGGACCTGGGGTCATCTAACTAAAAGTGTGCGGAATTACGTCGGATTACCCTACCCGTATGTTGTGGTTACAGAACGAAGTATATTGCAATCATGAAAACCGTTTTCTACTATTCCACGTGTTTATTAGCTCTCCGGACGACGATGCAACGCACTAAAAAGCAGATCTTCTCTTTGGTAAAGACAGTGGTGACTCAATTCTATAGTAGCGTTGGCATAAAGTCGATAACACGTATTGAAACAATTACCAATAGTTACAAAATTTGTTTCATTCAAAAGTGCAAATTTATATGCTTTCTAAAAGTGCATGAATTGTAAATTTTACTTCTGCATACCGTGGCTACATTTGCAAATAATTATCAAAGGAAGACTTTCTTGCCCACGTGCTAGACAATTAGATCGTTAGACAGGGCTGACTCAAAACCCCTACTCCTCATGTACAAAACTCCTACCCTTGATGCACAGAACCCTTACCCCTGATGCACAAAACGCCTATCCCTGATGCACAAAATTCCTATCCATGATGCACAAAATCCCTACCCATAACAGACAAACTCTACCCCTGATGCACAAAAATCCTATCCCTAATGCACAAACCCCTACTACAGATGCACAACACCCCTACCCCATAATGCACAAAACCCGTACCCTTGATAAGACAAAAACCCTACCCCTGATGCACAAAACTCCTACCCATGATACACAAAATCCCCTACCCATGATGCACAAAATCCCTACCCCTGATAGACAAAACCCTACCTCTGATCACCAAAAATGTCCTATCACCAATGCACAAACCCCTACCACTGATAAACAAAACACCTACCCCTGATGCAAAAATCTCATTTTCCTGACGCACAATACCCCAACCCCTGATGCTCAAACCCCAGAGGCACAAACCCCGTACCCCTAATGCACAAAATCCCCACTCATGATGCACAAATCATCTTCCCCGGATAGACATAACCCCTATCCCTGATGTACAAACCCCTACCCCTGATAGACAAAACATCTACCCCTGATGCACAAAAACCGTACCTCTAATGCAGAAAAACCAACCCTTGATGCAAAAAATGCTACCCTTGATGCACAAAACTCCACCCACGATAGACAAAAATTCTACCCTTGATGCGCAAAACCCTACCCTGATGCGCAAAATCCCTACCCCTGACGCACAACACCCTTATCATGATGCACAAACTCCTAACCCTGATGCACAAAACCCCATCTCCTGATGGACAAACCGTACCCCTGATGCACAAAACACGTACCCCTGATGCACAAAACACCTACCCCTGATGCACAAACGCCTAACCTTCATGCACAAAAACCCCTACCCCGATGCACAAAACCCCTATCCTTGACGCACAAACCCCCTACCCTGATGCACAAAACCACTACCCCTGATGGAGAAAACCTCTACCTCTCTTGAACAAAATCCCACCCCTGATGCACAAAACGCCTACCCCTGATGCACAAAACTCCTGATGCACAAAACCCCTACCCTGGTTCACAAAACTCTTACCCCTGGTGGAGAAAACCTCTACCTCTCATGCACAAAACTTCCACCCCTGATGCAGGAAGTGCCTACAAATGATGCACAAAACTCTTGATGCACAAAAACCCTACCCTGATTCACCAAACTCCTACCCCTGATGCACAAGGCCCCTACCCCTGATGCACAAAACCCTCCCCCTGATGCAAAAAGTTCCCACACCTAATGCACAAATCCGCTACGCCTGATAGACAAAATGCCTACCCATAATGCACAAACTCCTACCACTAATGCACAAAACCCCTACCCTGATTTACACAACTCCCACGTATGATGCACAAGGTCCGTACCCCTGATGCACAAAACCCTTTCCCTGATGTACAAAACTCCCACGCCTGATGCACAGATCCCCTACGCCTGATAGACAAAATCCCTACTCCTAATGCACAACCCCTACCCCTGATGCGCAAAACCCCTATTCCGGATACACAAAACCCTAACCCTGATGGGCAAAATCCCCACCCTTGACGCACAAAACCCTTACCCTGATGCACAAACTCTTACCCCTGATGCACAAACTCCTACCCTTGATGCACAAACCTCATCCCCTGACAGACAAACCCTACCCCTGATGCACACACCCTTACCCTTGATGAGCAAAACCTCTAACCTTGATGCAAAAAATCCCTACCCCTGGTGGAGAAAACCCCTACCTCTCGTGCATAAAACACCCACCCCTGATGCACAAAACCCCCGATGCACAAAACCCCCGATGCACAAACCCCCTACCCTTGATTTCCAAAACTCCTACCCTGATGCACAAACCCCTACCCCTGATTCACAAAACTCCTACCCCTAATGCACAAAATCTCTACCCCCCCCCCCCCAATGCAGAAAACTCCTATCCTTGATGCACAACACCTCTACCCTAATGCACAAAACTCCTATCCCTGATGCACAAAACCCCGCCTCTGATGCACAAAACCCCCACCCCTGATGCACAAAAACCCCACTCCTGATGCACAAACCCTACCCCTGATGCACAAAACTTCTATCCCTGATGCACAAAATTCCTACTCCTGATGGACAAAATCCCTACACATGATGCGCGATTATTCCTATTTTGGCACATGTCACGAACCTTAAGGGTGGAGCAGTTAATTGCGCTACTTGTGACGGCGTAGGCTGACATGGCAATCGGTGCTGCAGTTGATCTTCAGATTCTCATTCGAATTCAGAGCAAAGACAATCACAGCCGATAGAAACCAACGCTGTAGGCGTCACCACGTGCATACTTAGATCTAAACAAGCAGTGTTACTGTGTAATTGTGTGCGCCCAAAATTGAAAAATGAGTGCGCCAAATCCGGCGGAATTCAATTGGATAGCTAACTAAATAAAATATATCAACAATAATTTAATAACGCGATTGGATTAGGTCTACGTCCCGCGCCATAGGCGTAGGACGTGGTCCGGCTGATCCGGCCATGGCCGGACCAATATTCGAAAACATCACTTTCGCCAGATGCTCAATAGCATCAACTTCCGTTTTACGGGTATAGCCGGTCAAATAAGTAATATATTGGTGATTGTGGCATCACCTCGTGCAGCCAGACCATTAATTTATATACTTTGAAGTACTGAACTGCGTGGCTAACATACTCGGATTCGGGAAGTGTGAGCCATGTGAACTATGATATAGTGTTGTCCTACCAGTCTACTAGCGCGCAACGTTGCCCCACCCATTAGCGCGCGTTAGACCGAACCAGTCACTATTTGCTTCCTACGCCCTTTCTGGCACTGTGTCAGAAAAGCTACTGTGACACTCTACACGTACGCAAATACTACTACCCATTTCAAATTAAGATCTGGTAGCGGGTGGTAGCCGTAGAGTAGCAAATGATATTGAATTAGGCACGTAAACATGCAGACTGACATTACCTTTTGTGGCAGCACTTCCAGAATACGACAATAATTGTGACAACACTAAAGAATACGGTCGCACTAACAAGATCAAAATCGTTCAATACCTCAACAGACATTTTGTTCTGACTTGTCTTTTCCTGCTTTATTTATATCAATAACCAGTGACTCAGTCACTCTACACGAGGTCAGCTATAGGCGTAAATGCAGCTAGTACACAACGAAGAGTGTTCTGACACTAAAAGCCAGTGACTATCTAGCAGAGCCTTTTGCTAGCGGACGGCCTACTGTGGACCTGCTCTGTCGTTGAGACGCTGACGCAAATCCTGATTTGCATTACGTTACGATACCGAAACCAATACAAGCAAGTACAGGCTGTAGAGGGACTGTTTGGTCGTGGGGACTTTTGGTCGCGGGCAATTATCTCGCTCTTAATTGGTTGTCGAAACCGTTTAGCTGGGGCTTAGTTAAGTTTCGGCCATCTGCAGGGACTTTTAGACTATTTGGTTTCGCATTTATTGCGCCTCGAATCGGCGCACTCCCTTACAGCTGTTTAATACGGACGTGAACGACGTGACCATGGCCATGATAATTTTCACGCGTCTCCCAGACGTCTGGATGAGCCGAAATCGAGTGCGACCTGCTTCTTCTTCGTTTGTATTTGGTTTCATATGACAGGGCCGATGGAGCCGCAGCCGTCCCACTTTTCGAAAACTCGACTTCAGCCAGAGAACAATTGCCGCATACTTTCGGTCTAGAGGTAGAGTTGATTAAATAAAATAATATATTTGGTCATCTACCGGATTGCGACTCTACTAATTTGCTGACTGTTTTGAAGTCTCATACGACTTCTCTTTCGTTACCTGGGCTCTACTTCCCGACCCTTGTGACAGCACACTGTGTGCATGCTCACGGATGTGTGCCAACCCACCTCTAGCGTGCGCTAAGCCACACCTTATAACGCGCGCTAAGCCAATCCAATTTCAAGTTGTTTCGTCGGGCCCTGCATAATACCGAAGTCATCACGACATTGTTGATCGCAATTTTGCGTGTCCGACGTTACGGTTTTAAGACAAATCTCGGCTCGTCTGGTAGCGGGCGTGTCGAAAGTTGGCGGAGTAAGAATCTCTTGTGAGTTACAAGATAAAGAAACATCTGTGTTGATTTGCACTAGCGAGGACGACTACAAAGGCGCGTTTCTTTATTCTCTTTGGCCTCTTCTGGAAGAATCTTCCACCTCTTCTGGAAGAGTTATCTGGAAGAGTAGGCAAAGACGAAATAGATTCGAATAGAAAAACGATACGGAAGATGTGGCGCATGCGCTCGTGTCAATTCTTTGGCAATGGATAATTTTCGTGTCAAACTGGCAGGAGTGACAGCAGAAGTGATGTTGTTGCTTCTTTCTGATGACGAAATGAGATTTATTCGTCTGGAGAGCTTGAAGAAGTTGTGGCCCCCTTATTGGATCGAGTTAAGAGCGCGTAGCCAGAACTCGCATACTTGGGTATGTTGAAAGGGGTGTCTGGGCATACGACGAGTACACGTTTAGAAGGCATTATAGAATAACAAAGCAGACGTTTAACATTGTGCTGCAAGTTATTCAGAGGTATATGGGAAGAGAGGATGATAGCAGGCCTGGTCGACCATCTGTTTCAACAGATAAGCAGTTGTTGTTAACTTTGTGGTATCTTGCTAACCAAGAAATCATAAGAAGCATTGGGGACAGATTTGGTGTGTGTGATGCAACTGTCCATCGTACTGTTCGAATAATGATGGCTGTTGTCAAGGAAGCCATCGTGGGTGAGATGGTTGTCTGACTAACTGGTGACCGAGCTAAAGCAGCCATTGAGGGTTTTAGGACACGTTGTGGAGTGAAAAATGTGATTGGAGCTATAGACGGGTCTCACATTGCAATCAAAGCACCCAGCCAACATCAAACGGACAATATTAACAGAAAAGGCTTCCATTCAATGGTGTTGCAAGCTGTTGGTGATAATCGAATGTTATTCACTGACTGTTTTGTGGGCTGGCAAGGCAGCGTCCACGACTCCAGAGTCTACCAAAACTCATCCTTATTTCAGGCAGCAGAATCAAGATAGTCCAACATTTTCCCAATGGATAGCTTTTTGGTCGGAGACTCGGCTTACCCGTTATCTAAATGAACTTTAACCTCATTTAGGGACACTGGCAATCTTAGTGAAAAGGTGAAGAATTACAACTTTGCCCGGTCTTCAACACGAATTGCGATCGAACAAGCATTTGCTGCTCTAAAGGGTCGGTTTAGGCGACTGAAATACATTGACATGGATTCCACCTCTGTTATATCAGATGTAGTGCTGACTGCATTTACATTCCACATTGTCTGCATTCTTGGAGAAGACAACTTGGAGGACTTCATAGAGGACATTGAAGAAGATGGTAGGCAAATACATGATGCAGACAATTATGGAAGAGTTCAAATTGACACTGAAGGAAAACGAAAGAGACAGAGAATAGCAGATGAACTCTGGGCCAACATATAGAGGCCAATACACCGTACCCTGCTGTGACACAGGCAACTAGCTAGCGTAAAACTCAAACTTACTATCTCAGTCTGTCTATCATAGTCTATATATATATATATATATATATATATATATATATATATATATATATATATGATGTCTTGGATTTATCTTGGGCAAGGGTCTGTAGCACACCCAGCAGTCCTTTCATGACTTCGATTTTGTCGTCATGCATCTTCTTCATCACTTCAAGATACTGATTTCTTGTTCATTCCTGTGTTCGTGTATCTTCTCAATCATTTGGACAATTTTACTTTTCTTATTATTTTTTGCTACTAGATTTGCTTCATTTTCATAGCATCTATAGACGTCTTTGCCTTCTTTGCCGAGCTCCCTTCGCAGTAGTCTGTTGAAGGCTCTCTCTGACTGTCATCTTCTTTTTTCTCATTGGCCATGTCATCAGTCACATCCTCAACTAGGCTTGTGTCCCAAATTGCAGCAACTTCAACTGGTTCTACACATGGTCTCGCTCCCAAAAGATCAGACAGCTCCTCATAGAACTCACATTTACGCCTACCATTTCCTATAGCCCAAACAACGATACATCATACTGCTTAATTAAACTTAATTAATTAATAAAAATTGGTATCACAGTACAACTTTTGTTGTTGTGGGCTTTGATTCGTTTGTTTGCAGCCTTTAGAGTCTTTCATCTGCTAGAACATTGCTCTTTAGTGGCCATTACCAACCTGATTTTCCATTTCTTGCGAAATGTTCCGCCATACAATGTTCTTCTTGATTTTGTGTCTTCAAAAAGAAGCCATTTCTCTTTTAGAAGAGCAAGAAGCATCTTCGTATCACCATTTGTCCACCTCTTGTCTGTGCCTGTTGTTGTTGCTGTTCTCTTTTCACACAATGAAGACTGCTGATGCAAAAAGTCAGGAGATTGACAACTAGAGTTGGTTGCCGGCGAGCTGATTGTTGTCAAAGTCTCTGGTTGTACTTGCAGTTGCATGTCGTCATAAGAGGAACGGGAAGACAGACATGGAAGGCCAGACGGTCGCCACATCAAGGGACCCTCGGTGGAGTGGTCTTGGTTCAGGAAAGTGAACAAGACGTCGCTGGAAGCAGTTGAGGATGATAATGCAGAATTTGCAAAGTTGAATGTCATTACAGCCTACCACCAAGGGTGCATTTCTTCTACCTCTTCTGGTCGTTTCTTTTGCTTCTCCCCCTTCTTCTAAAGTGTTAGAAGAGTCACGAGACCTCTTATGGCTCTTCTGGCCGAAAGAGGCAGAAGAGAAGAGGTCTCGTGACTTGTGAGACATGCGCATTAATTAAAACGCGCGTATCAATGGAGCCGCAGGAGAGTTCTTCGCTTCCATTGCTTGGAAACCAAGTGGTCTTCCAGCAATATCAAGTCCCATAACTACAGCTGCTGCTAGTGGGTGTTCTCCAAGGACTCACTTTGAGGCACCAGAAACTGAGACAACGGTTGTAGAAGTCGCCTCTTTAAGTAGAGATCCAATTTCTTTAGTCAAAAGCTATTTTGCTAATTAATTTTACAACTAGATTACGTCTGGACGTGTAAACTTAATGCGCATGCTCAGCTCTTCTAGGTCCTCTTCTGGTCATTTCTTTGGCTTGGCTCTTCTGATGAGACTGCGCATGATCGACCTCTTCTGTTCTCTACTGACACCGCTATTCCAGAAAAGCAGAAGAGGCAAAGAAATGCATCCCAAATTCCCTGCGGAATGTCACATGTCTGCAACCCAAACTACGCACGCGCTAACTAAACTATACAAAAAAGAAACACAGCAGAGTTTATTCCGTCACTTCTTGACCTCTTCTCTTCCAGCTCTCCTTTTCCTCTCCTGGAAGAGGCGGAAGAGTCTTCCAACACCTCTAACCACTCTTCCGACACCTTTGACTACCCTTCTGAAACCTCCTCTGAAATAATTAAGAAACAAAGCAGAATCTCTTCTGTCTCTTCAGAAGAGGCAGAAGAGAATAAAGAAACGCGCCCAGTTGTAGGCATAACACACCGTTTGCAAAGTGGAAAGTCGCTTGACAGCGGACTAACTAGAACGTTTGTCTATTACACTAAATTCGCTAGAGTATAATATTCCTAGAGCCTCGCAGGACTTCAATTAGTTAGACTATTCCCTCGCACTTTAAAAAACACTACATTACTCTGCAACGCCAAGTTTGGTTGGACGCGTATACTCTCAGGAACGCTACTCTCACTTCTCCCAGGATACTGATCACGCCACAAAGTGAGAAGCATGAGAAGTGGTAAAAAGTTTTAATAGAATATTATCACCGATCTATATAATTCAAACCAAAACCTGAATTATTAAAAATAAGAAACTATCTTGAATACACTATCAAGGCACACAAAGAACAGCCAAACAACAGAGATAGACAAAGAGACCGAGAAACAGCCAAAATTGAGCATTGGTTCAGAAATAATTTGGACATCAATAGCACAGTACACAAAAAACAAGCAAACAACAGACAGACAGACAGACGGACACAAACACACACACACACACACACACACACACACACACACACACACACACACACACACAGACAAACAAACAGACTGACGGACAGACAGACTAACCGACCCACCGACAGACAGACAGACAGACAGACAGACAGACAGACAGACAGACAGACAATTTATTCTCATACAGATTCTACTTGTACAAATGCTAGAATTTTTTAAATACATACCGGTTTTTGCAAACAACAAAGTCATTAACTATTGGACTTGACTTGGAATGTCAAAATCAAATAATCTATCTAATCACAGACAGACAGACAGACATACAGACAGACAAACAGATAGGCAGATAGGTTATTATATTCTTCGATACAAACTATTACATGATCTAGTCGCAAGACGGTAACAAAGCTAGAATATCTAAATCAATTAACGTAATAATCTTAATTAATGTTTCAGTCATATAAGAAGTCTTCTACTTTACACTGTTGATAAGTCAATTTAACTTAGACACTCTTCCACTGATCACTCTTGCATTGCATCTCTGTATACACACTCATATCTGCATGCATGCGCATAGCTGCATGCTGATTAGTGTAGTTCTTGTCTTCATTTTCTTGCCTGCATATCCTGGTTCTACTGCAGCGCATTTTGCTGTGTCACCATTCAAAGAAAAGATAGACGGACGGACAGACTAAATGGCAGAAAGAGGCAGAAGATGCATGTATACAAGAAAACAAGATTTTTACTAGGCTCCACTAATCTACAACGCACAGCGCTTCGTGATTGTACCAGAAGGTTGACAAATTTGTCACATATCCAAAAAAGTGCTGAAAGCCATGTCTAGTACGTTACTCGCTCATCCACGTGACTCTTACAAAAGTCTGGTTTCATATCTT
Organism: Corticium candelabrum; assembly: GCF_963422355.1. NCBI lineage: Eukaryota > Metazoa > Porifera > Homoscleromorpha > Homosclerophorida > Plakinidae > Corticium > Corticium candelabrum. The sequence continues at coordinate 6,876,828 of NC_085091.1, read as the reverse complement.
TAGCTATTAAATTTAATCAGTTAGCCAATACTTCCTGCGATGCATCAAGACATTGCATGCTTTGCCATATATCAGCCGTTGTAAAAGTAACGTGACCTCGCCAACTCCTTAAAGCCATTTAAAATAGTGTAAGTGAATGCGTAAAAATTTTCTGGTATTTCATATCTCTAGTTTTCTTGAAAATGTATTGATATTAACCACATGCAATGAGTCCAATGTTACTTAATTAATTCCTTTAGTGTTATGTCGTCAACTACAGGAATGCACGATTGGCGGGCTTTGAAATAATGTCAGATACTTGCTGCATGTATATACATACGCATATATATATATATATATATATATATATATATATATATATATATATATATATATATATATGTATATGGATCTTCCTCATATGTTACTGAATTTGTTTCCCAACGAGTGGGCAAGATTTTGGATTGGCAGGACCGTTTGACAGCTTTAGAGGATCCTCAGGTGGAGCTTCATCTTCTCCGGAGCTGTTTGAGCCTTTGCAAGCTGAATCGCATCATTAGAACGGTTCCTGGCTTCAAGATCAATGATGTATTAATGCAGTTTGACAGTGGTCTTCATCACAGTTTAGAGGCTTTATCCTCTTCTTCGGTCTCTGACCTGGCATGGAAACAGGCAACTCTTCCAGTTCGTTTGGGTGGTCTAGGTCTTCGTGAGGCCTCTAGATCTTCATCTGCAGCTTTCGTTGGCAGCTGCAACTCTTCTCGGCAGTTGTCTCTCCGTCTTCTTAATGACTCAGCGTTCATGCCGGTACATGAAGAAAATGATTGGACTCAGCATTCTTCCTCTTTCCCTGGTGAAGTGCAATGCCGGCAACATCTTGCAAGTCTTTTACCACCTACTAGTTCTGTCTCGTCCTCTGTTTCTTCTACACAACATTCCTTCCAGAAGGCTCTGGATGATGCTTTGAGATCCAGCATTAAAGTCAGCCTTGTTAGTCTGCGAGAACAGGCACGTTTCTGTGCTGTCGCATATCCTCATGCGGGGGCTTGGTTGAGGGCAATCCCCCACCTCAAGTCTAGGCCTGGCCATGTCTCCGCGTGAATTTGTGACTTCTTTGCGCTTGCGTTTGGGAATTCCGGTTTTTCCAGCACCCCCACACTCAGTCCGTTGTGTGTGCGGTCATGAATTGGACATTTTTGGTGACCATGCTCTTGGCTGTGGTCCTCTTCGGATTAAGCGACATGATGCCTTATGTGACGTCATCTTCCACTGGTTACTCTTAGACAACTCCAATGTACGTCGAGAACAACGCTGTTCCTCTCATTCTATGACAAGACCAGGTGACGTTTTCCATCCCGACTTTTCCCTAGGCAAGGCTGCTTATTTCGACATTTCCGTGAGGAATTCGTTCACTCCCTCTCCCCTTAATAATGCTGCCATAAAAGCTGGTGCTGCTGCTGAGGCTGGGGAAGTGGACAAAGATGAACGCCATCTTGCTAACGTTTCCAGTTATGGCTGTTTGTTTTACCCTCTTGTGGTGGAATCATACGGAGTGTGGGCTGCACATAGTCTGGAGGTGTTGAGATCAATTGTCAAGAAGTCTCTTCTATCATCTGGCTTGTCTCTGGGCCAAGCTTCCAGGCAATTTCACGAACAGTTATCTGTTCGTTTATGGCAATACAATTCAAGACTGATTAGTGACTATCTGCCTAATTATTATGACTTTTTGTGCTTCCGTCCTTAGGGCGGATATGTGTTATCTGTGTTATCTGTATTATATACAAATATAATATATATATATATATATATATATATATATATATGTGTGTGTGTGTGTGTATATATATATATATATATATATATATATATATATATATTATACTTTTTTTCTTTTAAAATCAAACAATCCCCCAAATATCCCCAAACCAACAAGTCTTGCAGTATATAAGTATATGCTGTATATACTATATACTGTATATATGAAGCTTTGCTAGAGTAATGAAATGCACACTATAAAAGACAACGCCTCGTCTTCCTGTTATAATTCACGTGATTTCGCCCTTAATTACCACACGTGCTGCCACGCCAAAAAGAGTTTTTAAACGCAGTACACTGTGCTCTGTACTGTATCCAAAAATCAATGTATACCAAGTCCGTGAACCACTGTCTCTATGTTGCTGTATTTTTTCTTCGACTAAAAGGAACTCCGTCCTTAAACGCAACCTTTGTATAGATTCCGCATTTGCAGAAACAGCTTTGAATGCATTTGCAACAAACCTTGTTTAGACGCCACTCTCGTATAGGCGTATAGCGCTTCATTTATCGCATAGACATTTACTACATATCATTGCGAGATTATAGAGAGCATGCAGTGACCAAAAGTAAAGTCCTGGACCCCACCTTATTTTGGATGGCTGTAACTGGGTCATTATTTAAATATTTTTTATAATTATTTTGTTGAATTTATTATTTTATTATTAAATATTTTATAATTACAATTGTTTTTACGCGTACCTGTTACAAGAACTCTAGTAGTATTCTTATCTAGTGTCGAACTAGACGAGAACAATTTTTTGAGTAACCGTTCTGGTGAGCCGTCCGAGCAGTAAAATGCCACAACGTGCTAAATACCTACATTAAAACGCTTTTTGAATAAACGCCGCTCTTTTTTAAACGCCGCATCTGGGAGCAGACGCCTACCTAATTGTTTCACCGTGACTGTTTGCTTTATATTTGCACCTATTGGGTTTACCGGGACTTCTTATGATAATTAGTTTGTGCAATCTGCAGCTGTACTCGTCGATAGGAGGAGTATATTGTTTGGTTTGCGCTCAGTTGTTTTCCTGTAACGTCGCTTCAAATTAGATTTCTAAGACTTATGACAATGTCTTCTGTAAATCTCGAAAAATACGTTTCTCTGCCAACAGGCTGCATATTCTATTTTTAAACAGTCCCCGCTACTTGCTTTTGTCACGAATGCTAAGCATGCAAATCAGGAAATCACGTGATCTTTGCATTGTGTGCTCAGCAGGGCATCACCTCTTCCAGTTCGTTGTCTACTAGCAAGAAGTTCTTCTAATATGTAATAAAACGGTTCTCAGCTTAATCTCAGATTGTTTTCATCGTAGCCCATAGTTAGCTGTCTTGCTTTTATGTGTAGTTGACATCATTCTATCACTGTGACAGAAGGACGTCGTTGTATAAACAGGAGACCTTGTTATCAAAGTAAAAAAGTCGGACGACGCTCTTGCCACGTCAAGAAAACAAAGCCACGCTAGACGAACAGCTGCGGCGAAATAGAAAGTAAGCGGATTGCTCAGCAGAGAGCGACAAAGAAAAGCTAAAATAAGACAAACTGCAAACATATATAGTATATATATCAAGAGGTTTTCTGGTGCGCTTGATTTTCATGTTGCTTTTATACGTTGTTGTTAACACCCAGGGCGTGACACATTCCAGACATAATCACACATTCATCCACATATTTACATAATCACGCACCTAGAGTGAGTCAAACTTTTTGAGTATGTTACATGCTAAGTCACACGACTTTACAAAGTCCCGTTTGTTATGCCGCAACACTAAAATAATAATATTAAATTATATTTATTGTTTGCAATAAAGATTGCTAATAAATTAATTAAGCATATAAGCGATGCATCACAAACTCCCGCCTTGTATTACTATACAGCATTATCCTATAGGATTCCAGAAAAATTTATTTATATCTTAGAGTAAACGGACCTGCCATAACGTCATTATTTTTCAATGCCATTGCACCAAGATGTTTACACACAAGATATTTGTAAGTTAAGTTAATTACATTTTTATTGCATTTAAATAGAACATGAAAAAACAATATACTATAGTCCAAAATACTAGCAGATAATTGGGTTTCCGACCAACAGTTGAGCTGCTCGCATTCCTATGCTTATATACATACATACATACATACATACATACATACATACATGATGATGATGGTATGTCCACTGATTTCAGTGATGACTCTTTAATGTTTCTTGTGTCGCATGTGAGACATGAGTCCTGCTTTTGAGCGACACACTAAGTCACATGTCAGACAACGAAAAGAAGGACTGACATGTGATGATTGTATTTGTTGCAGATGTTGTTGCTGTTGAACTTGTTGAAGGTGGAGTCGCTGCTGGTCTTTGCGACACTGTCTCTTAGCTCTAGCAGCTTTCAGATGACTTTCCTCAAAACTTTGAATGCATTTATGACAACGGTTCCTCCACAGTGCCCTATCTTTTGCAAGGGTCTCAAAACTGGAAGGGTTGATGGAGCATTTCTTCAAGTTAGCCTTTAGAGAGTCTTTAAATCTCACATACATACATACATACATACATACATACATACATACATACATACATACATACATACATATATATATATATATATATATATATATATATATATATATATATGTTAACTAGATATCGTGACCCTACCATGCATTAACCTATTTGTTGCATGTTTAACATTCTACTGTAATTGAAGTTCATACATTATTCAAGTTGAATTAGAGTGGTTGTGTATTGCAATGACTGCTAAAGTTTTATGTGAAACAAGCACATTTTGACAGCTGTGAAGTCTTGTTGACGTGCACGTCAGCCCCATAAGGCCACGTGCTCAAAAGTATTAGTACAGTACGTTATCCACGTGTTTTGCCGGCATGATGTCGGATCAGAAAGAAGACCGTACGACGACGCCAGATAACACGCGTTGGTTTCAAAAAGCATGCCACTAGTATTAGCCAGCTTGACAGCAGATTTGCTGAAAAGACGAGTACAGCAAGGGTACAATTTGCAAGAACACACTGCCAGCAACAGTTGGGTGATGCGAACATTTGAAGCATGGAGAAGTAATCGCAAAAAGGATGCTCCACAAGAAGAGCAGGTACCGATAGACAGACTTTCTCTCAACGAAGGATTCAAAACTAGATGAAGCCAAACCACAGACGGATTGTCAAAAGTCTGTTACATTTACGTTGAGCACGGATCCGAAAATCATAGTGATGGACTAGGTGATTTACGGCATCCAAACAAAAAAGTCACAAGGTAAATTATAGTCATGCTCCAAAGTGAATCTGTAAGGTAATGCATTTTGTGGTTTGTGGTTTATCAGATACGCTAATGAAGAAGCTGGTGACTGTTGCCACGTAAAAATTTTGAATCTCTATATCTATGTACGTTGCTTGCAGGAGTTTCTCGAGAAGTCTTCTATTATAAGCCTTTGTTATCTACACCTTCATTTGTTCCTTGGTATTCAAAGCAAGTAATCGGTCATAACACTTTGGCTACAATGATGGAAGTGATGACAGCTGAAACTGGTCTTCCAGTTCGAACCAACCACTCTCTTCGAGCTACTAGTGCGAGAAGGCTGTTTCAAGCGGAAGTTCCTGAACATGTCATTCAAGGCAGAACTGGCCACAAACCCTGAAAGTACTGAGACAATACCAAGAGCCATCTGAATTGCAGCAAATAGCAGCATGCAAAGTTTGGATAATGGTCATGCACACACAGATTATACTGACGCAAAAGTCAAGGAGTCGGGAGAGACACGAAGTAGTCCAGGTTGCATAGCCGTCTGAAACGGAAAGAGAGAATCCATTTGTCATTTCTGACTGCGTCTTTACAAATTGTAGTACTGTGAACATTATTATTGGTAAAAAATAAGCTTGTAATCTAAAATAGGTACGCCCATGTATTGATTGTTACTGTCTGTTCCTCAAAAATGTGAACTTTGAAAATCATCAATATGTCCGCTGTTTTTGGACTTTCGCGATGATCTCGGTATCGCTAGAAACCGCTAGGTCTGGCATTTCTGTTTATCAAATTATCTAAGCCTTTCCTACAAAAGAAACTGCAGGAAAATACCTTTGCATATCAAAGACAAATAGGTGGAGCAATGGCTATTACCAATTATCTCGTAAGACCAACGGCTCAGCAACTGGAACCATTTAAAATAAATGGTGTAAGACAGCCCAACTGGAGCAGCTCTTAGTGCTCTAATGAGCACACCTGGTGGGACCTCTACTTCATTACTCACTTTCGAGTTCACAATTACGGGGAACAGACAGTAGTTGCTTTTGGTTTTTGCCATTTCTTCATTTTAAGTTAGTTGTGTTTTATGTCAGTAAGCAGTATACAGATATTGACCGGTCAATAGACGTTTATTGACCGGTAAATATACAACATGCAGTTGGGTTGCTATGGTAGGAGAGTAGTATAACGAGAAAAAGAATCCTATCAACGGCGGAATAAACACCCAAGCATGCAACAAATATATATATATATATATATATATATATATATATATATATATATATATATATATATATATATATGTATGTATAAAGAATACGGAAATATTTAAGTGTTAAGCAAAACACAAAGTAGGGACGGCTGCTTACTAAGCTATTACTTGAAGAAATAGGGGTCGAAACTTTCGCAGACAAGGATATGTACACTCATACTTTAGATCACCCACAATCATATCCCTACTTCATTCCTATCCAAGCAGCCACTTTGAAAGCAAACAGAGTGAAGTATAGGAATATAATTGTGGGAGACTGGTGAGCAATGCAACTTTCTCTTCAATAGAGGCAATATGCTCAGGAGTTTCCCAAACTACTCGCAACTGGCATGACTGAATCATCCACCCTGACAATGTCAGATCACTGACAAGAACCTTTTGCAAGTCGGCTTGACTCCACATCTTGATCACCCAAACTGACCTCAACCAGTGTAATTTTAAGCTCCAGCTGATGGAGGCATCTCATTCTCAAACGGTACCCTAGCCCAAATGGAATCTCGAATACTGTTAAGGAACTGTACGTGCTGCATATATGAAGAATCTATTTCAGAATATGTTTTGAACAGACTTTCCGATGACTGGTGTTCAAATGCAGACCGGTGCTTTCTAAAATAGGCTGCAGCTATAAGTCGGTATAATGCCAACAGTGACTTGTTGCAGTCCTGGTCAGTAAGTGTATCAAGCTCTTTCATTGATGACCCTGTGATAAATGCTGCATTTTGAAAGAGTGTATCTAAGAATGACACTTTTCCAATCCTGGCAAAGAAGGACACATAGTCACACCCAGTTGCCACAAAGACTGTTTGCAGTACTGATGTCAAAATCAGCCATATCGGGATCTTCATGCAGTGCCTGTCGAAGGTTGTTGAGCAGCAGAAACATGCTTTCAGAATATGGTTCAGATGATGCGGATGGTGATAGCTGGACAATCATTTCAGTGCTGTTATATAGTTCTAGCAGAGGTAGCGCAACATGGTAGGGGTCAGTATCTGGAGAATATACCAAAATCCTTTCCTTCTGAGACTTGAGAGCATGAAGCCAGACTCTGCTGTCACTTTCTTCATGATTGCTATGTAAAAATGTTTCCTCTTCTGCTGACTGTCCTTTCTTAATGCTGTACGCTTTGTCTTGTTTGTCACCATCAAAACCTCCAGCTACTACCAGCTTCTGGTAACTTCTCAAATTACTGGATTTGTCGGTCTCCATAAGCTTCATAGAAGTGTAGTTCACAAGCAGCCGTTTTGCTGGCGATTTCCTAGAAATGCCTGCCAATTGTTTGGTAGGCTAGTACTATCTTCTACTACAATCACATCACTGATTTGGGACTGTCTGCTGGCATCACGCCTCTCTCGTTCAATCGCTTTTGGGCTCAACCCATTTCGATCTGCGTCAACAAATATGACATGGACCTTAACTGTTGCTGGCATTTTTAGGTAGGAAACAATCCATCTTCGTAATAGAAACAAGAGAAGTAGTCTTTAAATTTCCCTGCTGATGCTAATCGCAAAGGTGATGAACTAATAATAAACATTCCATCAAGCACCACAACATAGGGAGACTGAGATGGTGGAATGAATGTTTGCACCACACCCAAATAACGACGCTCAAGTACTTTGGTGGTGTTGGCCTTGACTCCTTTACAAGGAATACCATTAGGATCAGCAATAGCCCTAGGGATATTCAAGAATTGTTGTGCTCCACGTTGTGTATGCTGACCAGGAGTGAAAGAAAAGACGAGAGTTTTCTTTATGCATGTTTGAACAAGCCTTCTCTGTCTCTCTGCTACATTATGCCATTTTTTCTTTACCCTGTTGTCAGTGAAAGATTTTAGATTCTTTCTGAGGTGCTTGAACTTTGTGCTTCTATTACTCAGATATTTGTATTCAACGTGATTCCTGTATGTCGCCTGCCCAATGTCTCTAAAATTCATCATGTCATGTCGAAGCTGACATTCTGCTACTTGCCCTGTCACAAAGTGCTTAAGTGGCACAATCTCATGACGGCTAGATGCATCAATTGACTCCCTAGAATCAAAAAGAGCATGCTTTTGCAGTAACGTTTTGAATGCTTTGATGTTGTTTGTTTGTTTTCGAAGTGTTGATGACCTTGGAATAAATGTGGTTGACTCACGATCAGTGTTCTCACGCTTAGGAATTATTTTCTGTTTGGATGTTTGCGTGAAGGTTGCTCCTGTAAGGTAGGTATCCCGCCAGCTTTGACAAAGTATATGGTGTAGTTCGGACAAGACAAGCTTTAGTCTCTCTGTTGATCAGCATCTCATGTGCTTCATTTAGAGCAACAGACATCATACTGTTTCCACATATGTTGGCTACTAAACCTCCACTCTCAAGACCATGTACTACTTGTGGGTAGTTGTAAATATCACCTAGATGCTGGACTATCAAATCTTGATATGTTGTCCTGTCAAATGCATGAAACAATGGAGCAGCATATTTGACACAACATAATCTCTGTCTCCAGTCTCCCCTTCTAATTGCCAACCACAGAGCAGCATAGATGCCATGTCTCTATGGATAAATCTGTTCCAGAAGCAGGTGGTCTCATCAATCGCAGGAACCTCTTCACAATGCAAGGAAAATTGTTGATACAACTCATTCAGGGAAAAAGACAAATGCCTCACATGACTAACAGAAATAGATTCACCAGCATCATTACACTGTGAAAGGACAGCTTCAATAGAATCTAGTAAAGGGGATGATGAAGTTCCACTAGCAAACTGAGCCAGTTGGTAAATATAAAAAAACTGATGTGTTTTCTTGAAGTTTGATGCAGATTTTAAAGAGTTCGATGTGTGAGATTTTTGCGTGGCTGCGGCCACATCTCTCAGGCCACCATCCCAATATATTTTCATGAGAACACCCTGAAGACTTTTCAAGAGATGCCCATCACCAGGAAATGGTAACATCCATGAAAGACTATAACCATAAAGTCGTTTCAAGTCAACGAGATGACGGTATGTTTTACCATCCCCTGCAACGATAACATATGATGTTTGTGTGCCAACTTCAAACTTTCTGTATATCGTCTCAAGTGAGACCTTGATAGTTTGCTGTGCATCTGCTGGCAGGTCAATTACTCCTAGGTAGAATGCCCTTGTTTTCAGTTGACTTGTCTCAACAAAGTCTAAAAAGAAAGCTTTCATGTCAGGCTTAGTCACATTCAGTTTATCTGCTACCATTGCCACTGCCATAAATATGAATACTTCTTCAGCCACACTATTCAACACATTCATGTCATCACCACAAATACAGAAATCGTCAACAGTGAATGGTCTAGATGTGCTAGAAGCAAGCCATAAGCCAGCAGAAGCACTAGTTGATGTAAATACTGAGCTGTTTGTCAATTCTTGAAAAGTCATAGAAATTTTTCGATTTTGAGGTCGATTTCTTGCTGCCTGTGAGGTTGTATTTCGATGATCATAGGTATTTGTAGTGGTACTCGCTGCATGCTCAAAAGCTTGAATTGAGGTACTATGAAAGCCACGAGATTTCTGGTTAGCATAAACAGCAGCAAAAGGAGAATTCTTATCTATGTTGTCGATTGATGCTGTGTAGAAGCTACCAGGTCTAATGTAGTCTCTCGGTAGCATTTCATTCGTGACAGATGCTTGATGTACCTGGAATCGTTCTAGACTGTCCTTGCTAATGGCTGCTCCAAGTCTGTTCATAATTGTAAGAAGCTCTGTAGAGCCGCTGTAGCTGTCAATGACATCTGCCAAAGCCAAATGCAGTGGGAAGCAGCAGCTGTTGTTACTAAAATACAGCATAATGGACAACATAAAAACTCTTTGTAGAAATCGAACATCTTGTTTTTGATTGAGAAGGTTGCAAACACTAATGTGATTAGTCATGCTCCAACTTATTGTACCAGATAAGAGAGAATTTCGTTCCCCATGGCTAAGTGTAAGCAGAGTAGTCACATTCCACAATACTGGATCAACAGATAACATGACATCATTCAAGTCAAGACTTTTTACACGATCCAAATCAAATTTTCTCATTTGAGAAGCTGCTGCCTGCAGCTTACTGTTGAGGCTCATACAAGTAGAAACTAACCCAGTTGTACTATGTACTGTTGAGGAGTTCTGCTCTAGAATTTTCCTCTCTTCTTCCAGTTGTTTCTCAAGTCGGAGACATCGTGTCCTGTACTCAGCTAATGCTGTGTGTAATGCAGCAACAGCATCTCCGCCATTTCGCAAAAGGACAGTACCCTGTTACTTTGAGAGATGTCTCTTTGATCTGAGATGGGGATGAAGAAGCTGGTGAGCATTTAGAAGAAGCCAGTTAGCAGATCGAGTTGGTGGCAAAGAAGTGTTGCTTAACAACGAACAAGTAGATAGAAACTTTTCATGTGCATCTGCCAACAACACAGCTACATTATCAAACAATGCATCAAGAAGCCAAATCGAAGTCTGCAGTAGAGACTGCTCGATGATTTCAGCAGTACACGTAGACGAAACTTTGTCACTCTTAGACAAAGCTCTCTTCTTAGCTGTTGTATCCCATCATTTGTTGACACCAACTCCTGCTTACTCATCTTTTGGTGATCCAAAGGTGGTTGAAATAACACCTTGAACAAATAGGTGATGCAGCTGTAACAGTGCTCTCAAACCCAGCACAAGTCTCTTGCAAGTATGCTGTAATAACAGCAAGATCAAGACAAACCCTCACATATCCCTTTGAAACTGTCTGAATGATGCTGCTACATGTAGTGCATGCAGTACTGCTGATGTTCACGTACCTATGAAAACAATTGTAAAATTAAAGTTGCATATGTTGTAATTAATGAGATGCTTCTCACCTCTATACCTGAGAATAGTGAAGTTTACACATTGGCATGAAATCTCTATCATCTCCATAGTTGATAGGCAATAGTGCTTTGCAAGCTCTAGTCACAGTGGCTGGAGACTCTGGAAAGCATGCTGCTACTGCATCAACACTGCACCCTGAGAAGACGAACACGACACATTGCCTGAGCACAAAGCAGTTTCTGAGTGAAAGTGTGTCAATACACAGTGGATGGCAGCCTTTGTCCCCTTGGCACTGGAAACTTCTGTCGAACTACCATATTCATCTCCTTGTCTGGTCATCCACTGCCTCCCGATTGATTGTTCACATTTGTGACACAAGCAAGACTTTGGGTTGATTTCAAGAGCAGACACTACCCATTGTTTCAATTCTTATTTCCACTTTTCTGGATGTCTGGTGCCACAATTAGCACAAGGCTGACAATCGGTTCCGGGATGAACCGTTGCTCCACCCTTTCTCTTTCCCATAATATATATATGTATAAACTCGAAAAAACTCGAAAATCGATTTGATACACAACTCTTATAGTTACAGTGAACCAGAACAAGTGAACAATGAACTCAATTTACAAAGAAGAAAAGGAATATCGTTGAAAACAGAACTCAGCGCAAAGAAATCTCAACAGAGTAGCGAAATCCCGCCTTAGCACTGCCCAGGCGCAGAACTGCGGTTTGTAAGTGACGATCTAGCGTACTCCCATTACATTGCATTACACTGCACAGTGCGCCAACTTTGGGGTCAGAAACCTGACGTGTTTGCAGGTGCACACCAGATTTTAGAATGCAGGAAAACGCGTTCACATGCCCTCTTTACAATTTACTAGGTTGTTGGTGAAAATACGCCAAGAGACGGCAGTGTGCTCAAAAACTAGCGAGACGCTACCACGCGATCAGTCGCAAATACGCTGGTCTATCGGCAGTGTTCCTGAATAAGACTTAGTCAATACATTGTCAATTACTAGCACATCTTCTACAGTCAGTGATCTTCGTCCTAGCGCCTTTCTTCCGGTAGATTTCCAAACGCTGCCACGCCTATATACGCGAAAACTCCCGGATATAAAAAATAAATTCTAGACTCGCCCTCGCAAAACCGAGCCTTGGCTGACGGACTACGCAGAAGGAGCTTTGAATGCATTTGCAAGAAACCTTGTTTAGACGCCACTCTCGAATATGCGTATAGCGCTTTATTTATCGTATATACATTGACTACATATAATTGCGAGAATATAGAGAGCATGCAGTGACCAAAGAAAACTCCTGGATTCCACTTACTTTGGATGGCTGTAACTGAGTCATTGATTAAATATTTTGATAATTTTGTCCTACAATTGTTTTACGCGTAACTGTTACAAGAAGTCTAGTAGTATACTTATCTAGAGCCAAACTACACAAAAAGAATTTTTTGAGGTAACCTTTCTGGCGAGCCTTCCTGGCAGTGAAACGCTACAACGTGCTAAATACCTACATTAAACGTTCTTTTTAAATAAACGCCGCATCTGGGGCGGGCGTCTACGTAATTGTTTTATCGGGACTGTTTGGTTTATATTTGTTCCTATTGGGTTGTCCGGGGACTCCTTATGATAATTTGTCTGTGCAATCTGCAGCTGTACTCGTCGATGGGAGGAGTATATTGTTTGGTTCGCGCTCAATTGTTTTCCCGTAACTTTGCTTTAAATTATTGATTTTTAAGGCTTATGACAATGTGTTCTTTAAACCTCGAAAAATGCGTTTCTGTGCCAACAGGCTGCATATTCTATTTTTAAACAGTCCCCGCTACTTGCTTTTGTCACGAATGCTAAGCACACAAATTAGGAAATCACGTGATCTTTGCATTGTGTGCTCAGAAGGGCATCACTTCTTTCCAGTTCGTTGTCTACTAGCAAGAAGTTCTGCTAATATTAATAAAACGGTTCTCAGTGTAATCTCAGAGAGTTTGTATTGTAGCCTATAGTTAGCTGTCTTGCTTTCATGTGTAGTTGACATCATTCCATCACTGTGTGTGACCGAAGGACTCGTATATACTCACAGTGCTATAGAAGACCTTGTTGTCGAAGAGAAAGTCGAGAAGACGCTCTGGCCACGTCAATTCGTACCAGAAAACACAGCCACGTTAGATGAACACCTCCGGCGAAATAGAAAGTAAGCGGAATGCTCAGCAGGAATCGGCAAAAAAATGCTAAAAATTCTTGGTGCGCTTGATTTTTCATGTTGCTTTTATATGTTGTAGTTAATACCTAGGGCGTGACACATTCCAGATATAATCACACATCCATCCACACATTTACATAACCACGCAGACCGAGAGTGAGTCAAACCTTTTGAGTATGTTACATGCTAAGTCACATGACTTTACAAAGTCCCGTTTGTTATGGCGCACGGCTAAAATAATAATAATAAATTATATTTATTGGCTGCAATAAAGATATCTATTAGATTAATAAAGCATATAAGCGATGAGATGCATCACAACCTCCCGCCTTTTATTACTTTACAGCATTATGCTATGGAATTCCAGAACAATTTATTTATATATCAGAGGAAACGGAACTGTCGCCGTGATCCACTAAAGTACAACGTCATTACTTTGTATGCCATTGCTCCAAGGTGCTCACACACAAGATATTTTATAATTTAAGCTAATTACATTTTCTATTGTATTTAAATAAAATATGACAAAACAATATACTATAGTCCAAAATACTAGCAGATAATTGGGTTTGCGACCAACAGTTGAGCTGCTCGCATTCCTATCCTTATATACATGTATAAAGAATATAAAAATATTTATGTGTAAATAAAATAGAAAACAAAGTAGGGACGGCTGCGTACTAAGTTAGTGCTTGAAGAAACAGGAATCGAAACTTTCGCAGACAAGTATATGTATACTCATAGTTTACATCTTTCACAATTAAATCCCTACTTCACTTCTATCCTAGCAGCCACCTTGAATTCAAAGCAAACAGAGTGAAGTATAGGAATGTAATTGTGGGAGAGTGGCTTCAGATGTAAATTATGAGAACTTATCTGCGAAAATTTGACCCTATTTCTTCAATCACTAGCTAAAAGTAGGCAGTGATCCCTACTTTGTGTTTTATTGCCGAGCGTAGCGAGGCTTCTAATCAGGGTCGCACAACAGAAATGGGCGTGGTCCTATATGGCTTTCCATCAAGTTTTTGGTATATATATTGTGTGTGTGTGTGTGTGTGTGTGTGTGTGTGTGTGTGTGTGTGTGTGTGTGTGTGTGTGTGTGTGTGTGTGTGTGTGTGTGTGTGTGTGTGTGTGTACACACTAATCTTAAATTTCTCCTCCCACGACGTTTCATGATAGAACTTACCTTAAAGATAGTTTCTGTGTCCCACTACAGATGAGTCTAAGAAAGATTCGTGTAAGTGACCAAACGGCAAAGAAAATGCTTCAGAAACTTCCGTCGCCCCATCCTTTTGTATTGTAGCTAGGGACTGTGTGTACATGACTACCAAGAAACACATTCAGGAGTTGAATGGCACCTACAGTCAACTATTCACACGTTCCGTACTACTGTATGATCAATCCTTTACTACACTGTGCTGCATCTAATACTGTTGATAGTCAATGTTTGACGATATCAATTTCTATGTCAGTAAATACCATACCACTGTCATTACAACGGATCTGAGTGCATACCTAGACTGTACATTTCAATTGTCTTGATCGCGATCGCAAAACGACGACTACCTATACCAGGCCTATATACGTAATCTAAACTACTAGGAAGTTTGCATGTTTACTTCCATGACAGCTAGGGTTTCAACAAATACGACTTGTTTAGCTAGGACTTGGCGTTTCAGTAGACGGTCTGAAAACTCCGTTGGACGTGTAACTCACGAACGCGAGGCGCCTACGGATACCGTACAACTAGTAATTATATAATCATTGTTACAAGTCATACTATATTTGAGAATTGCTTAGCTAAACTGCTACGTTGATGCTTCCATTCTATACAGAAATAAAGTTTTATTAGTACCAGGCAATTTAACAGTCTTGCGCAACCAACCCCCTTTCCGACCGTCACATTATCACACCCACGGGCACGTTTTCTGGGAAGATCTTCTGAGGGACGCAGAGATCCTGTTTTTGAGTCCACGCATGCAGAGAAAGGGCGAAAGGCCGATCGGCACTCAGCTCTCGCGAGCAAATCGACAGGCAATTAGGCAAAGGACGGCAAAACGAAGATCCTGTGAGCGCCACGAAATCCTGTAAGCGAAACCAACCTGGCAAGTCGATCGACACTCAAGTTTCGTGAGCAGGCTAGATCGTCGAGTGTTTCAAGTAGCAATACTAGGACGTAAGGAATGAATGGAGAAGCGAAGATTCAGCGGCTTCGAGGAAGAAGAAGAAACTGGCAAGTCGGCACGTGCATGCGACTCCTAGAATCACACGTAGACAAAGGCGTGGTGAACGGCGTGTCACAGTAAAAATTCTCGTCGCAACTGAACGTCGTCCAAACGTGCTAACGCCAAAGCGCTATTCAAAGATCATGGCTTCCGCGTAGCCATGCAAGAAGATAAAGAAATTGTACATTTCATGGAAGCACAAGGTATGCTCTTCCAAAGTAAGTTAATATTAACTACCAGCGCCATACTTAGCTAATTAAGAAGTGCTACCGCACTCCCCAATAAGCTCTTTATCTAGAGGTACATGTACAACTGTTTTCAATTATGCTTCCAAATGTATAGCATTGTCTTACGAAGAAAGACTTCAAGCAGAGAATGATAAACAGAAAAGTGACAAGTAAGGAATTAACATTAGACAGTTCCATTCTTGTTATTAGTGGAATATTTATATATGCTAAGGTACAATGCACAATTGGCAGTGGCAGGACGACAAAGACCGTTGGCATGCTTATGAAGATTTTATGGCATTTAAGTTAGAAAGGGCCTACGTCAACGGAAATAAAACTATCAGAATTCAAGTCGGCCAGTTTTGGAATTACGAAATTAATATGCGAGAAACGGCCTCTATGACACAAATAAATTTTTGGACAGGAAAAGTGCGACAGGTAAAGAGAGAAGAGATGTCTGTAACAGGTAAAACAAGACACAATGTTTATGCGGTTGATATCAAGAATTGCAGGAATATGCTTATATATTATAGGGTTCCCACTTTCGTGGAAAAGACAAACTAGTGATGTCAGTCTTGTCCCAGTTGAGAAAATCTTTGAGTACAGAAACGTTGAAAATCTCTTTGTCAGAACCATGCCAACATACAAGATTATAAAAATTGAGCGAATCCAGCTTCGGTACCTCTGGCACCAGTATCAACTTGCGAGTAAAAGAATGAAAATGAGGAATAGAGTAGTCAGAGAGCAGCTGCTATTTCACGGCACACGCGCCACAAGACCGGAGAAAATTTACACGAGTCCCAATGGATTTGATGTTGGGTATGCTCGTGCGGGAAGATGGGGTAAAGCTACGTACTTTGCCGAGAACGCCTCATATTCGGATAACTTCGCTCATGTCATACGGGAATATGATATTATACGAAAACATGAAGTCGAACGTAAACAGATGTTTCTAGCAAAAGTTTTAACAGGTACTTGCTACCACAATGCTGCACCAGATTCATCACGAACGCGGCCTCCCTTTAGGCAGCATCGGGATGGAGTCGACATGTGTCATTACATGTATGACTCGGTAAGTGGAGTAACGTGTGACCGCTCGAGAGTCTATGCCATATTCGATAACTTTCATTCATACCCAAATTATCTAATCACATATGTATACCGTTATTTTTGAAGGGGTACAGCACAGCTAGCTAGCGAGACGTAGTGTGCTGGGTGGCACTTAGACAGTATTTGCAGTTACTGTGGTTTTTGATGTTATTGTAACAATTTTGAACGCTTTTTGCATAATACTAACAATACATGCATATTTGCGTATAATGAAGACGCATACATCGACATTCTATTTGAAATTTGAAACAGTTATTGAAGCGAACACTTGCTGATAAATTAAAGAAAGCTGCTCTACAGGGAACTAACGACAGCGTCGAAAGTGTCAATGCTTTGGTGCGCAACAGTAAAAGGAAATAAGTCTGTAACAAACAGACATGCAACCAGACGAGCAGATTATCGTATACCTTGTCTGCGCATGCGCACCAAAGCTTTGTGACATGCGTACTTATGCGCAATCTATATCCAAGTCTCATCGGCACGTGCACAAACAGTCAACCAGATCTATATGCGCGATCTCAAAGTAAGTTTGTGCGTCGCTGCTTTCGATTGTTCGAGGATCCCGGGTGTCATAGGGAATTTGACATCCTTTGTTTGTTGCATCCCCGAGCCGTATTCACTAGAGAATTTGGTATCCCCAAGCCATATTCTCTGAGGGTCTGAGGCATTCCTCTTGGCATCCCTTGGGGAATTTGGTATCCTCTATCCATCATGTAGGTAAATGATCATTTGGCCGACGAACTACAGGTGCACTTCCAAGAAGTAATTGTGCGATGATGCTAGACGATCATGTGCCACTATGCTGCAGACTCCACGAACTTTCGGTGATGTCATTGCTTTTAGTACGAAACACCGACTAACCCATGCTATGCACAAGTTCTCGTACAAGATAAATCCAGTGCCGTCTAGCTGTGTTAACGTCTGGATTGTCTCTCATCATTTTCAATTAGTTCTACCATTCTAAGAAGTGTTGCAGAAACCGAGAGAAGCATATTACGCGGTCTGAACTGTAGCAAGTCTAGGTGGAAGAAGTGGCGTCTGCCGGCTGTGCGTAGGCTGTATGTTGATCTTTGCGTCATCATTTAGGTTAAATTATGTCTGGTGTTAGAATGACATCACCAGGAGGTCGTGGACTCTGTTTCACAAGCACATGACCGTATATCGTCGCCTCGCTATGACGTATTGGAAGTTCACGGGTGGTTCGTCAGCCGACTGATCATTTAGCTACATGAAGCATTACGACCCAACGCACATATATTTAAATAGCCATGCATAGCAATGGACGGCTAATAAATTGTAGCTCTGAACACACGATGGAGAAGACTCATGTCGGCGATATTGCAAACGAGAGTGCCGAGACGAAAATGTAGAAAGAAGTCTTCGCCTACTTGTCAGATGGTCACTATCCGGCTGCATCAAGCAAAGCAGGGAAAGGGCAATTCGAAAACGATTCAAAAAGTTTGAGTTGCTTTCTGGTGTTCTTCACTACAAAGATATTCCTAAAACTGAGGAGCCAAGACTTAGACAGGTGTGACGCGAAGTACATAAACTATTTCTCTGCAACATTTTTCTACTTGCTAAGGTTATTTCCGACAAAACAACCAAGTTGAGAAAATTGGAAGAATGTCACGATGACAAAGTTGGTGGGTGTCGCTTCGGAAGAGACAGAACTTTTGACAAAATCACGGCAAGATACTATTGGAAAAATATATAAAAAGATATATCAGAATGATTTAGTGATTACTACTTACATGTAGATTACTTTGCTAACTGTTTCAATAGATAAAACATTGTGAAGTATGTCAAAGATCCAAGAGAAAGTTTGACAAACCAGCGCCATCTCTGCATCCTATGTCTGTGACAGACACTTGGAAAAAGGTTGGGATTGACCTGATTGAATTTCCAGTTAGCAGCAGCGGCAATCGGTATTGCGTGACATTGATAGACTACTTCTCGAAGTGGGCTGTTTGTAAAAACGCTGTAACTACAGTAGACGATATAGAGTCACTAGCTTTAACGAAGTTAACTAAAATAGAAGTTTTCAGTCGCAAATTTAATTAGACCACAAACACGCAATTTGTAACATGTCAGTTTGTTAGAAATTTAGCACAACACGCAGACTGTAAAATAGAGTTTAGAATGTCACATTTTTAGATGTGCGAAATCATAATAAGTACGGCGCAGGAATGTCAAATTCTCTAAACAAATACGGCTCGAGGGATGCCAAATTCCCTAGGAAATATGCTCGGGGGATGCCAAATTCCCTAGTAAATATGGCTTGGGATGTCAAATTCTCTAGAAAATACCGCTCGGGCATGCCAAATTCCCTAGCAAATGCGACTCGGGGATGCCAAATTTCCTGGGATTCCGAATTCCCTAGGATTTACGGTTCGGGGATGCAAAATGTCTCGAAGGGATACCAAATTCCCCAGTGAATATGGTTCGGGGATACCAAATTCCCCAGTGAATATGGTTCGGGGATACCAAATTCCCTATGACACCGGCCTGAACTTCACATACAACACTAGAGACACAGACAAAACTGAGACAGCTGGTACTACTTTGTTCTAACCTTATTAAATTATACACTAGTTGGACGTCAGGTAGGCTCGAGTGTCCAGCCGGTCATCTCCACCCGCGGCGGAGAAAGACCGGCTGGAGACGTTCACCACTCAAAGGAAACCGCTGCCTCTCTATC
Source organism: Corticium candelabrum (assembly GCF_963422355.1). Classification (NCBI taxonomy): domain Eukaryota; kingdom Metazoa; phylum Porifera; class Homoscleromorpha; order Homosclerophorida; family Plakinidae; genus Corticium; species Corticium candelabrum. Next base: position 6,857,277 of record NC_085091.1, on the reverse strand, counting down.
ATCCAATCAACATCTTACACGTTTGGTTAGTGCTTGTGCATGCACGTGTACTTACGATAACTGCTGATAGCAATGCCTGTCGCTATTGGCTCTCTACTAATGGCTTTGTAACTGAGTAGTCAATTACTTTTATAGTCTGATATCACATTTCGTTAGGGTGTGAGCTACACCTGCATGTCATCTTCTCTTTGTCTTCCTTTTCGTACTTGGAGGACTAGGCAGCGCATGCAAAACAACTTCTAGTCCCTCAAGGTGTCGTACGTTGCATGCATTGAACGAGTAGACCATCTACAAAGCGTGGTATTTGCACTCAACGCAGGGCGACGTGCAGAGCTATGATTTGCATACATTGCGGTCGATCTTTGGTCGGCCTCTGTGGTAAACTTTGAGTCTAGCGATCTTAGAACGAGGGACAGACAACGAGAAGAGCTGGAAAGAGTCGACATGTTGTTCGTAGACTTGGATGGCACGTGTCGAGAGTACACGTACTTGCGTCAGAGCGAAATTTCATTAGCAAAGAGGCAATAGAGACGTGCATCCCTATCGAGGATGCACAAACATTGAACGGCACTTTGATTAGAGGAAAGAGAGTCGGCGGTTTGTTTGGGTGGCAAATGTCTCCAGCCGTCTTTCTCCGCTGCGGGGGGAGATGACTGGCTGGACACTCGAGCCTAGACGTCAGGTAGCTTATCTGGGCAATGCTTTGCAATTACGGAATTTAAAAACATATAGTTACGCAAAGAGCTGTTATATAATGTTCGAAGGGCATAGAAGACTGAATTGAATTGAAGGTGAAAGGAGTGCGAATTATGTCGCACTTAGTTAGGAAACTCATGCGCACGTGACGAAACCAAACTTTTTCAATACTCTAGGTGAAGAAGTACCGTTTCAAAATTTTATCTATCGACATAAGCGACGTTCTTTACTGTGCAAGTTAAGTAAGAAGAAAAGATTCCAATATTTAGTAAATATATATATAATTTGTATAACTTTTATTAAATTAATTGAATCAATAATCTATATATATATAGATTTAGTTGTACTAGTTCTCCGTTGTACTTTGACAACTTGTCTGTCTCTCTGTCTGTTTGCTTGTCTGTCGGTCTGTCTGTTTGCTTATCTGTCTGTCTGCGTGTTAATATGGTACATATATTTACATGTATCAGTACTATTACAGTCTCACCAATTATTTAAAAACGAGCTCCAATGCCCGGCTTCGCCCGGATAATAGTTTAATCACACAAATTATTGATTTGCAGACACTGTTTGCCAGCCAGTTCGTCTCTTCGGAGGCATTGTAAACACAACAAAAAATGTCGCGTATACATTTGCAATCGTATAGCACTCCCGGATATTGCGCAGCTAGTAGACTGTAATGTTTTGGCGCAGTAGACTGTAATGTTTTGTCAGTAACCGTTTAATGTCACTAATTAGCGGTGGTGTAAGTGCTTTTACCGTTTAATAGCAGCCAGACAGAATTCTCATTCATAGTCATATCCCGTTCAATTGCCGTTTCCAAAAATCGTGTTGATTGGATTAGTGATTGGTTGAAGGCATTTCGACTTGGACGTTCCTGCCGTTGCGAAGAACAGGTGTATCGAACTTGGCATCTTTTCGACACGTGTCCAGTTTCAAAAAATCTCGTTGATTGGATTATTGATCCCGTTGAAGCCATTTCGACAGTCCCGTTGCGGAGAACAGGTGTATCGAACCTGGCATCTATAATTTCGACGTGAATCCCGTAACGTGCAAGTCACGTGCAATACTTACCCGGATAATTCGTTCCCCCGTATATGAAGAATGCCGACTCTCGCCATTTCGACAGTCCCGTTGAACGGCGTCTCTTCGAAGACGTTGCTGGCGTTTCGGGGAACAGGTGCATTAAACACGGCAGCTCTTCGACGGTCGTAGACTGGCAAACGACTGTGGGCGTATTTTTTCAAGACCCGGATATCAGCAAAAATATCTTACGTTTTCCACCGTCGCACGCAATAAACGACACGCTTAGCGCGTACCGTCTGCCGTCAGGAACGGGCAGTCTAAATTCGGTGAAGATATGATGCGCCGTTCCGAAGATATTCGCCCGCGAGTGAAAGCGAGTGCGATCGGTGGGAAATGGCGTCGTCGTGAGAGAAGTCAGGAAGACAAACACAGTCTCACTTTTGATTTCAATGAATTCGGCGTGCGCGAGCCAAATTCAGCCGAGATCGGACTCGCCGTCTTTGAGAAACGCTCCAACAGACGGACACACAGACATACAAACAGACGTCTCATTTATATATATAGATGATATGAATACAAATAACCACTAACATGTGCTTTGATCACTTGTATTCAGCAAAATTAGAAATTTTAATATCATAAGCAAATTACGGTAAACAGCAGTGTCATTGCAATTACGAAAAACAGTGCAACTGAAAGCACTACACCATTGTTTTCGCTACATAAATTTTGCGAGGAGCGTATGTAATCAAATAATACGGATATGCATGAAAGTTATCGAAAATGGCATAAACTCTCGACCAAACTTCGCTGGTCACTCGCCTGGTCATTCCTCTGGTCACTACGCTGGTCACTCCGCTTAGCGAATCATATCTGCGATCACACGCATCGTCTCTGGTCCAAGCAGCTGGCGGATCCGGTCGAAAATACGGCCGCCTTAGCTCTCGACCTACTAACCGATTTGGAGCATCGTCGTCACAAATACCGGTTAGAACCTTTGCTAAAAACATTTGTAGACGGTTGCCAGATTCGTCTTTGGCATAACAGTATCTATGGGAATACGAAGCTTTTCTGGCGAAGTAGATGGCGGTACCCCACCGGCCTCGCGAATCAGCGTACTTTATATCAAATCCAACCGGACTCTTATAAATTTGTGACGGATCTGTTTGATTTGTCCCGTGAAACAACTCCATTTCGTTGACTTCTCCTTCGTTCTTCATGGCCATTCGGTGTTTGGCAAGTTGGTACTCGTGCCAGAGATAAAAACGCTGAATTCGTTCAATCTTCTTGATTTTGAAACCTGGCATAGTTCTGTCAAAACGAGTTTGGATGTCCTATTACTCAACAGTCGTTGTACCTACTGTAGAAAGATGGAAATCATTGCTTTGTCTTTCCCACGTATCAGGGCAACCTATACGTACAAGCACACTACTTTTTGTATACTGACTAACACAAGTTTAGTACGTATGTACATTGTCCTACCTGAAAAAGACCATTCTGTTCTCGTTATCTTTCGCACTTTTCCTGTGTCTAGATTTCTTTGTTTCATATCTGCCATTACCCGAAGATCGAATTCGTAATGATAACGCTTGCCGATTTGCAGTGTAATTGTTTCAGTTTGTTCTGTATAAACTGTTTCTAATTGAACTGCCGTATGGTCTTCGTAAATTTGCCATTGGCGTCGATCGTTTTGCCAATGCCAATGAGCCAGGTGGCCCTCTAAAATACAAATATTTACCTAAACCAGTATAAGATTGTCTAACGTTGATATCTTACTTTCCATTTGTTGCTTCAATGTAACTATCTCAACGTCTAACTCTTCTTTTTCTTTCTCTAACACGTCGTTGTCATTCTGTAATTTGTCGTTTGCAGCTTCTTGCCCTTGTAGCCGTTTAGCTAGATCCTTACTGTTCTTCTGCAAGATCGCTCGTTCTTCTTGCAAGTCTTTGACTGTTCTCCGATGAGATTCTAAATCTGCTCTTTTCTCCTTTTCAAAATGTTCTTGAATTGTTTTATTTATTTGCATTTCTTCATTGAGACGTAACAGCTATTGATCCTTGGTGGTCTCAGCGTGCCGTTCCAGTGAATCAAAATTTACTGTTAGTCTATCAACGTCAATAGAAAGAAGGTCATTTTGGTTTTGAAAGGCTCGTACTTCCTTGACGAGACGTTCGTGTTGGCTTTCAAGATTTGTGTTCTTTAGTTCTAATTTTGCGTTTTGATCTCGAAGGACTTTTAGCTGTGTCTTGAAACGGCGCAATTCATCTTCCTGCTCAGCCGATGAACGTTCGGAGTAGTTTGGGTAGCTTTGAAAATATGTACAATCTTGCAATAGTTGCGTGTTCGTTTGCTGGCGCCTCTGAGTAATACTTGTCTGTCTACTCCACTGACCTATATCTAGCAATTGCAAACGTATGAGTACACATTAACTAAAATCAAACTGGCCACACAGATATTTAGCACACTATATACCTTCCGACATCTCGTTGATTGGTGATTCTAACTCGGTTGTAGTCTTAATCTGTTTCAGTGGAAGTGTTTCGTTGCTGCAAATGGCTTGCTGATAATACATTTGACAAAGCCGATCGGCTGCTTCCGTTACTGCCGTTACGTCATTATTAAACAGAGAAGCGTAATCATTCAGTATATATAGGTCTTTTAGCCGTTCAACTTCAGTCTCAAACTCTACTTTCAGTTGCGCCTGTGAAATAGGAAATCTGTCTCTGAGATTCTGAGAGAAGTCGAAAAGTTCGTTTTGTAACGAAACTATTGCGCCTTTAGCTGCCCAAAAGGAGCACGCTTCTGAAGGAAGATACGACAGAGGCAGCATCTCTGCAACTTGTCGACACGTGATGGATGCTGCTCGTGCAGATGCCTGTGACAACTGCTGCACTATTGCTGCCCGCAGTCTGTCGACATGCGTCTTGAAACCCTCTGAAGTTCCATCTGAGATGTTGCGTCTGATCGGTTTGTTAGGCCTGGGTATACACCAAACATTGACTTCACTAAACAAATTATTAATCCTTTCTCGTATACAATTTCTTTCTGTTGCGCTGTTGCCGTATTCAGGCTCACGTAGAAATAGTCGCTCATACATAATCGCGTTCTCCTCTTCTGACGTCACATTTGCGTCTCTCAAAACAATATGAAGGTAACGGACACGTCTGTGTTGAAGACTGGGTATCATTGCAGTAAACTTAGTGAGAAATTTCCTAAGATGGTGAAAAACTTTATTCTTCTGGAAGCCTCCAAGCCAATTGAAAATAACCACTTTGCTCAGACCAATAAGTGGTGCTACTACACGCGCATCATGAACCACATCACGATACAGACCTACCGTATCAGCAAAGGCAACCACGAAATCACGTGAATGACGTCTTCTGGGGCTATTGCATAATGGTAATTCGTCAGTGTAACAAGGACGACTTACGTATATTCCTGGCGTTTTGTCTTGCTCTGCGAAGAGTTGTGATCCTCGTAGCTGGCTAAGGAGAAACGACTTTCCTTGCCTTGCAGGTCCAAAAATAGACACGAGTTTGCATTCCTCCTCCTCTCGACATTTCAAGCTCTTCAAACCCTTGATGATCAAATTAGATACACAGACGTAGTCGTCGTCGGTGGCTGGAAATTCGTCGATGTCTACCGTATACGCGTCATTGAAGACATCTTCACAAGCGCGTGGTGACCAGAGCAACGACGTTGTCTCATTACGACTCACTTTCATCACAAATTTTCTAGCCCAAGGGGATAGAAATAATCCAATGCAAACGACCAAGACAAAGGATAACACGTAAAGCATTTCTATCATTGTCAGCCAATTTCCTTCCTGCTAAAGTCATTAAATTTATTAATATCAATCAATGCTGGGAATTCTTTAGCCTCGCGGTGCCAGACCGCTTTTGCAATTGATGTGGTGGGGAGAAAGGCGTCTCCCTTCGTCGAATCAAAACATTTCTGAGAAGGTAGATGACGCAAGACTGAGGAGAGCCTCAGCAACTTGCTTTTTGTGCATATTGCACCAACTGATGCTTGTTGATCTGTCGATTGCCTGGGAAGTTGCGTCAGCACGAGCTATTAATTTAGTATTTAGTATGTACCCCTGGTACATCAAATCCATCTATAAAACTAAAAAGTACTTACTTAATTAAAGCCAGCTGTATCGAGTGCCATGAAATAAAAATATATTGGTCATTAGAATAATAAATGTTGATTTATTGGCGAGCGAAGCGAGCCTCTCTCTTGTCATGTCAATTGAGCTCGAGATATATTATTGGCGAGCGGATCAACCCTCTCTCTTGTCGTGTCAATTGAGATCAAGATACATTTTATGTATATATTTATATATTTATATATTTATATATTTAAATATTTATATACGTACGTCAACACTTGTCATATGGATTTACGGCAAAACGGAAAGACAGATCGACGAAATGACGATGCCAGATGAATGCAATTTTGACTCCGTAACATATACGCTAAAAATTGAATCAAGGGTTCCCTTTCGAGGGGTTGATTTAATTATAATTTCTTGGCTAGAAGAGCGAAATGACTCTCTATTTTGCTCCCTCACGCCACTAAGAAGAAAATAAGACTTACATGTGACAAAAGGAATGGAAATATAAAGCTAGAAGAAGAGAAAAGTCTGTTTTCTGAGTTTCCGCGCGTTAGTTTGACCGACCTTGTTGCTGTACCCAACCATTGTTACGCGACTACGCGACCATTGTTATGCGACTAGCTAAGTAACCGAGTGATACGATTGAAGCGTGAACGAAGAATTGAAGAAACTAGAAGAAGAGCAACTGACAGTCTGTTTCCTGCAGCTGAGTTCCCGCGTTTGTTTGATACAAAGACAAGACACCATCGCTCGCCAAACACAATGCTAACCGAGCATTTACTAGTATTTATATATTTATATATTTATATATATATATATATATATATATATATATATATATATATATATATATATATACATGCGTCAGCACTTGTCATATGGATTTACGGCAAAACTCAAAGACGTATCGACAAAACGATGATGCCAGATGAATGCAATTTTGACTTCGTAACATATGCGCAAAAATGTAAGCAAGGGACTCTTTTCCAGGGGTCGGCTCAATTGTAATTTGTTGGCGAGAAGAGTCAAACGACTCTCGATTTTGCTCCCTTATGCGACTAAAGCGCAAAGGAGACTGATGCGTGACAAACGGAATGAAAAGGAAAAGCTAAAAGAAGAGAAAAGTTTGTTTATAGAGTTTCCGCGCGTTACTTTGACAGAAAATATTGCTACGCAACCATTGTCACGTGACTACGCGACCATTATTACACGACTATCTCAGTAAACGAGTGAGACGATTGAAGCGTGAACGAAGAATCGAAGACAACTATAGTATTTTGCGTTCAATTATCCGAACTCGGCGTTCAGTTAAATAATTGAGGCAAGCAATTATCCGAATTGGGCGTTCAGTTATCCGATTGGGGCATTCGATTATCCAATGTTCTGTCCTAATTAGAAGTACTAAATATAGAAATAATTATTTTATTTACACATTTCTTTCATGACGTCTTTCTAGAATGCTCACTCACGTTTCAGCTGAACAATAAATGATTGATTCAAGAAAGATGGGAAGGCGAAGTAGTAAAATTCGAGCCCTTGATAAGCTAAAAACCCGCTACGACGCATGATCGACTGTTGCATGCATGGTATCACGCAAGAAGCGCGATTTACAAAGTACGCGGATTACACCACGCACGATTGACGCAGCAAAGCGTTGTTGTAGGCTTCCTAGATATGTAGATTTAGTTCTCTCATAACAGCTTAGTTAGACCTTCGTGGAAACGTGGGACACCAAGATTAGTGCAAAGGAAATTATTGTACAACACACGCTAAACATTCATGCTAAAGTCAAGATTAATTACAAATTATTGAGTCTAGACAACTGAAAAATGATGATATTTGAGCAGCTGCCCAACCGCAGACTATGTAAGTCATTTAGTTGCACAACAGCCGTAAGCAAAGGATAATTGAACGTCTGAATCGGATAATTGAACGCAAAAGACTTTAGAAGAGCAACTGAAAGTATGTTTCCTAAGTTCCAGCGTTTGTTTGACAGAAACTATTGCTACCTAACGTAACCATTGTTACCCGAATTGGTAAAGACAGAGCACCATAGCTCGCCAAACACAATGCTAACCGAGCATTTACTAGTCCTTATTAATTAACTAATCCAGGAGCACCTGTATACGTACCTTGAGCACTCCAAAAACAAAAGAAACATTTTCACCCATGGCTTTTACAGGGCAGACAGGCCTCTTCATGCTCACAAACCCTTTCGAAACGCCACTGGTGAGTGCTTCATATCGCTCAATCTACAGTGACCATGCACGACCTTTCCCTCTCAGTCTGAACTTTTTCCCTTTTGCGCCACTCTCAACGCACTCTGCACTTCACTATCGACACAAGTCGCAATGCCGACGACCGCCTTCTCCTCTGCCGTCTTATATTTAGATGGCCAGGTCACGATGCATGCCGCGCAGGTTAACGGTGACGGTGCCGCGGCACAACGGCAAGGGCGCCGCGTTGCTCTTTTCACGATGCACCCAATGTCGCGGTGCACGAGCTGCAAGATTGATATCAGTAAAAATGTAACTGTACGTACTGTGCCTCCTGAAAATCACGTGGTGGTTTAAGTATTGTCTGATTGGTCTGCTTACGGAGACGTATAACTTTCGCCAGGCCGCTCGAATAGAACCGCGGATTCTATCAACGCGCCGCTGCACCGTCGGCATGTTCGCAACACCGTCGGCATATTCACGATACGACCACGTGGCAGCGCCACCGTAGAGCTGCGCGGCGTGCATGAACAGGCCGTAAAATAAAGTGTGCGGCTGTTATTGCGATAACTAAAGCGCAGTCAATAAATGTTTTAATTAAAAGGTTTATATAATCGAGCTAATCGAGTCTTTCCTAGATTCTGTCTAGCTAAATGACGCTTGCGAGTGCGACTGCAATTTACTTGCTTAATATCCATCTCGTTGTTCTTCATACCGTCAACTGCACGCACTGTGTTGTTTACACATTAATAATCGTGCCCAGGCACAACGCAACGTTTATATCACTGCATGCACAACAATTGTCTAATTCAAGTGTTCGACAAATTCTCTCAGTAATAGCCCTTTTCACAGGGCGTGGCACTGTCGACGTCATCGCCTACCGCGCGCCGATCTGGTTCGCTTTTGATGCATTGGCGTTTGTTAACCGCGTGAGTCTAGAGCCAAAGCAGCAATTTTTCTTTTCGAACTTTAACCGGTGCGTATAGCGATGCAGCGAATCAGGTGAGGCCTTATTAGGACTCGGCTTTTGTGTGTTTTGCATGTTTTGCAGTGATGAACAACCTCTTTCTAATCTTTTTCGTGATTCTACCGCGTCATTTTGAGTGATGATGTAACATTGAGTCTTGACAGACGTCTAATGCGGGTACAAACGTGCGTACGTAATATAAGATGCGTGGTCTGTGTGGTACGCACTTACCAAATGGTTTGGTTTGTACCTCCTGAATACTTCCTGGAACGTGCGGCGTTTAGGGAATGAAAGGACGTTAGGTAGCAAGTAGATAAAGTTCTGTTAATTAATACAATTAATTAATGTTGTAGTAATATAATTGAGTATTACTATTAAAAATGGTGTACACAATGAAAATGAAATTGAACAGCAAGTGGTAGTGTATCCTGGAGCATTACACACAAGAGTACAGAATGATAACAAGAGCCAATATATATTGACCTTTACAAACTAAAATTGATATCAATGACACTAATTACTACTAATTTACCGTTCAAGAATTAAATCTAGGAAGCTGGTTGACATGAAATATGGTTTGAAGTTGTAATTGCAATGCACACTGACCCGTGGCAACATTCTCTATACAAGAGGTGGATGCAAATTTGTTAGATATGAACAAACAGTAAATACCTTATATGAAAGATTCATGCTTGAACTAAGTGTTATTTATGCATTGCAAAATGCTATGGTTCGTCATCCGTCTGATCACCCCTCTATGTCGATTCTAAGAGAAGCCACTTGTCGGCATTTAATTAATGACTTGCTCAGTAAACAGACCTGCTCCTTTATGAAAAGGAGGTAGCACAAGAGATGCCCAACGTCCATGAGAATGTCAGCAATAACAAACCTTTTGTTTGCCATGACTTGATCTCCGGCACAAATTTATTGAGAAACCAGACTGCTTGGTAAGTCCCTATCTATTCTGTAAATAGTCGTGACACAAGCATAACATGACCACATGGCGATATTGCAGCCAATGCTTTCACAGTGTGGTGGCATAGGCGTAGGAATCGGGGGGGGGGGGGGCAGCGAGCCCAAGGCCCACCTAATATTTACAACTAATATAACAATATCTAAAATGCAGTACCTGATTGTACTCTTTGCCCCCCCCCCCATCTCATCAAACTTCCTACGCCTCTGGGTGGTGTTTGTATCTGGAGAAGGAAGCTGATTGCAAACCCCTATCTGAATGACGTTCTGTAAATAGTTCTGTTGCATCAATGATACAGGTCTTTTTTAGAAAAGTCTCTCTAAATGACTGTGGTAGACTTCAATGTAGAGTATCTCTTGGCAACCACCAGTCAACGTCATTCAAATGGCAATATAGTTTATCCATGTGACAAAAATTTCCATGTGAAACTTCAAATATTACCCGTTTGCAAATACATTGGTACATTCAGGAACACCACAAATAACCATGATGGCACGGCAACTACAAACTCCAAAAGGTAAAACACAGTACAGCAACACTGAGTTACTGGTTAATTTATATGACAGTCATGTACAGCTGAGGACATTATATCAAGATGAAATATTAATCAAGCATTCTCTTCTTACCTCTCAGTACCACCAGACTTGTCTAAAGACTTCATCTTCACGTCAGTCATTACCTAAACCCCGCACTTTCTAGGAAGTATTCAGGAGGTACAAACCAAACCATTTTGTACGTGCGTACCACACAGAACACGCCTCATAGACTACGGACGCACGTTTGTACCCGCATTTGACGTCTGTAAAGTCTCAATGTTAAATCATCACTCAAAATCACGCGGTAAAGTCACGAAAGACATCAGAAAGAGATATTTCATCACTGCAAAACACGCAAAACACACAAGAGCCGAGTCCTAATGAGGCCTCACCTGATTCGATGCATCACTATACGCACCGGTTAAAGTTCGAAAAGCAAAATTGTTGCGTTGGCTCTAGACTCACGCGGATAACAAACGCCAATGCATCAAAAGCGAACCAGATCGGCGCGCGGTAGGCGATGACGTTGTTAATGCCACGCCCTGTGAAAAGGTCTACTACACGACCAGCAAAGATAAACCACATCACTCATCCAAAGCGACCACAACCATTCCCTTCTTCGTTCCCAAAGTCTTTCCATTTCCCGCCACTCTCAACGCACTCTGCACTTCACTATCGATACCAGTAGCAATGACGACGACCGCCTTCTCCTCGCCCGTCTTCGCGTACCGTAGCACGACCTGCAGCGCCGCCGCGTCGTACGCACAATGACTTGCCTGGTGCTTCGACGTGTTGACGTTGTGTTCTCTCATCAGCGTCGGAGGCTGCCCCGTGCCGTTGAAAGATGGCGGCGATCGGTGCGACGTGGGGGGTGAGAATAGTCGGTGTCGGCAGAGACCCGGATTTGATGCAAAGACACGGATTGGTGGCGATGTCCCGGATTGTAACGGACGACGGTTGATAGCGCACGACGAACGCCAGCGGCGTGTGTATCATATTCTGCGCTTGCGGCCTCACCTTCGCGATTACCGTCGCAGAAATCGACACGCTGGTCAACGGATGGTGTAAGATGACGCTCGGCGGATGCAATGTCACTGTGTGTCTCGGATGCGGCGGACGCGGAGTGGTGCGCGACGGCACGACGTTCTGCCGCGACGTCAGCTTGCTCATGATGCGCTACTCGTCCATCTGAAGACGGTTGTGGACGGGCTGGAGACGGCTAGGGTGATTGGGCAGTTACACACACAGACAAACAAACAGACGGACAGACAGAAAAACGGGCAAAGGCAGACGGACAGACAGGACAGACAAACAGACAGACAGACAGACAAACAGATAAGCAAATGAGCAAAAGACAGATAGACGGACAGACAGACAGAAGGACTGACAGACAAACAAAAAGACGAAAAGACCAGTAAACATGCAGACAGACAAACGAGCAAAAGACAAAAAGATAGACAGACAAACAAACTAACCGACAAACAAAAAGTGATAAAGACAGGAAAACGAGCAAAAATGCAGACGGACAGACGGAAAAACCAATAAACAGACAAACAAGCAAGCCGACAGACCGACAGACAAACGTGAAAAAACAGACGAACAAACAGACAGACAAACAAACAGACAAACAACCAACAGACAAATACACATATAAACAGCCAAATGCGCAAAAGACAGACAGACAGACAAGCAGACAAACGATCGGACAGACAGACAGACCAACGAACGGACGGACAGACTGACCAACGAGCAAAGGCAGACAGACAGACAATGAGCAAAAGACAGACAAGCATACAGACATATGGGCAAAAGACAGATAGACGGACAGACAAACAAACAGACCAACAGACCAACAAACATGCAAACACACAAGCGGGCAACGGCAACAGACGGACAGAGACAAGACAAAACTGGCAAAGGCAGACGGACAAACCTCGTGGTTGTACCGTAAATATTGTATTATACCGTACATATATATATATATATATATATATATATATATATATATATATATATATATATATATATATATGTATGTATGTATTTGTGTATATATGTATGTATGTATGTAGACCAGAGCTCATTATATGGCTATAGGACTACGTCCCTTCTGTTGTACGACCCGGATTAGAAGCCTCGCTATGTTCGACAATTATCTACAGAAAGCTTGTGGAAAACCCTAGACAATTGCTAGGTTTACGTGCGAATCGACGTATACGGCGGTAACTACGGTCAGCTTTCATTATAGCATTTCCTGTCGGAAAGCGCTTTCTAATGTCGAACTTACATTTCTCATACATAGAGTCTCGGATCAAATCTCGGTCATCCCTAATCTTGGTAACTCGTTCTCTGTCTAGTAGCTGCAACAAGATCCAGCTGTTATGCTAGAGTCATAGTCCTACTCGACAGCAACTAAGTAGAGCAGGTCACGTCAGCATCCGTCGTAACGTTGCTGGTGAAAACTCATCGCAACTATTTCTCTGTCAAAAAGTATCATATCTCGGTCAGTGCTTGCCATCTCGTTTCTACAACTCTGTTTGAAACGCAAGTCATCTCTATCGATAGGCTTATTAAATGACATAACTAATTTGTTTCACTAAATTGTAGTTTCTGTCTTGTCAACATCAAGACTCGCAGACAACAAAGACGAAGGATGACTGACGGGACATAATCTCGGTCAGCTGATCTCGAGTAGTTTCCTCAGATCTGAGACGTTCTTTATTAGTCATCACCGCTGGCTACTACACGAGATGATGTTAGTGTTTATCCTACTGTTGCTACGGCATAACGTAAAATCTGAGAGACAAAAACTCGGACATCCGCGATCATATCTCAATCGCTCTTCTACAAGACAAATTGAGACGATAGTCACAGTCTGTCATGTCTGTTGAAAGGTTTGCTTTGGATGTTTAGGCCACTAGATAGACGGTTATGTCTCTTCAGTTTTTACTGTTGCAACGAAACAACAAAACGACAAAACGTAGAATTAATAATTTATTGCTACAAAAGCAATGAAACACTTTTGAACCATAAATTAGTGAATAAAAGTCTGTGCATGCTCACATACCTAGCATGCTTTCTTTATTGACTACTTCCGGTTCAGAAAACGTGGTATCATCTGCTGCATCACAAACTCTAGATCCACCACTATATACTTGCGTTCAGAAATTAGATATACAAGCTCCAACACCCGGCTTCGCCCGGGGGACAACACATGCCAGGTGCTTCTCCTTGCACTTCATAGTGCCGCAGTTGACACACACGTTTGTCATAGAGCCAATATAACACGAAAGTGGAGAAGAGACAGGTCGCCTTTATAGGTAGAGATTATAGCATTAATGACAGACAGACAGACAGACAGACAGACAGTTGTGATGTCTTCCTCTACCCATATTGTCTACTCCTCTTTACCAACATTGTCATCATGGATTGTACACATCTTTACCTCGCGTCAGGCTAGGCGTCTTCTATGGTGGCCATGCACTTTGTGATGTCCATCCATGTTATCCGGGAGACAGACAGAGTGTTCAGTTTTTTGCTTTTTAGTTGTCATTGTAATGTAGTGTATCGTGCTTTGCTTAATTTGATTTAGCCTGTAATAGTTCTGATTTATAAAAAATATAATACCATTGACAGACAGACAGACAGACAGACAGACAGACAGACAGACAGACAGACAGACAGACAGACAGACAGACAGACAGACAGAAAAACAGGTCGCCTTTGTAGGTAGAGGTTATAGCAGAAAGTATCTAAAAATGCGTTTTATGCTTGAACAGGCAGAGGGGGTGTAGCCAGGTCACGTACAGTTTGTCTAGAGAACCGTTTACTGTCACTAATTAGCCGTGGTGTAAGTGCTTTTACCGTTTAAATAGTAGCAGCCAGACAGAATTCTCATTCATAGCTAGATCCCGTACAATTGCCGTTTCTAGAGCCCGCTGATTTTTGGATTAACGATTGGGTGAAACCATTTCGACTTGGACGTTGCTGCCGTTGCGAGGAACAGGTGTATCGAACTTGGCATCTATTCGACACGTGTCCAGTTTCAAAAAATCCCGTTGATTGGATTATTGATCCCGTTGAAGCCATTTCGACAGTCCCGTTGCGAAGAACAGGTGTATCGAACCTGGCATCTATAATTTCGACGTGAATCCCGGAACAGGCAAGTCACGTGCAATACTTACCCGGATAATCCGTTCTCCGTATATAACGAATGCCGACTCTCGTCATTTCGACAGTCCCGCTGAACGTCGTCTGTTCGAAGACGTTGCTGGCGTTTCGGGGAACAGGTGCATCAAACACGGCAGCTTCGTATCTAACGATTTCACGACGCGTAGCGACTGTCGTCATTTCGACGGTCCCGCTGAACGTCGTGTCTTCGAAGACGTTGCTGGCGTTTCGGGGAACAGGTGCATCAAACACGGCAGCTCTTCGACGGTCGCAGACTGGCAAACGACTGTGTGCGTATCTTTTCGAGACCCGGTGTAGTAGGAAATCCGTCTCGGGGAAATCTGTCTCGGCCGAGACACATTTCCTTAGGATATCTGTCTCGGCTAGTCAGATTTGCTAGGAAATCTGTCACTACGCTGGGAAATTAGTCTTGGCCGAGACACATTTCCTTAGGATATCTGTCTCGGCCGAGGCGCTAGGAAATCTGTCACCACGCAGGAAATATGTCATTGTGTGTCTCACCCACACGCATGTGCAATTGTTTGATATTCTGAATGACGGGAAGCGCCATGGAAGAGCAAATGTACGAGCGGGTCGTTTTCTACCTTGAAAACGGTTCATATCCAACAGGTAGGCTCACGAAGAACAGCTGTCACACCGTCTCTACGTCCGTGCGATTGCCGATCCTCCTAACGATGTTGGTGATCTAGGTCTCTCGGAAAGCGAGAAGAGTGGTGTCCGTAAGAAATCCAAACTGTTCCAGCTAGAGGAAGGGATTCTCTACTTCCAAGACAAGAAACAATCGACACGCAGACAAGTTATCAGAGACGATACGACAAAAAGACAGGTGAACTCTCTAATTTCTCGGAGTTACGGGTTTCACCTCTAGTTAGCCATGCATGCCCTAAACTGGGGTGTAGCAATCATTTTTAAATTGTTCGGGCCTAACGCGCGCTAAAGGAGGTGACCGCGGCACGTGACAAAGCATGACTAGCGTGCGCTACCATCCAGCTAATGAAAAACAGTGTCCCCACCAATTAATCTAATTGACCTAACTGTACGTCCCCAAAGTTATGTTTTGACTTTGCCACAAACTGGTCATGAAAAACTATAATATGATCCACATTATCGTATATTTTAATATTGGCCTGTAATAAAGACTCTATATACTCCAAATAAATAAAAGTAAATAATATATTTAATTGTCTATACCTAAACTGGAAGTTGCGGAAATCGTCTGTTGGTGTAAGTCAGTAATTTCAAAATTGGTCGCCCTCACCCTTTGGCAGTTTTGGTACGCCCCTGCTAGTAAACTGCAAGGGCAGATGACAAAATTTCGTCATGTTGACTTAATAAAATGTTTACATTATGTCTTCTCTGTATATCCAGATTCTCCAAGGATGTCATGTCACTGGAGGTCATCATCTTGGCAGGGACAAAACGCTAGATCGAGTGACAAAGAAGTACTACTGGCTAGGAATAGTAGCTGATGTGAAACAACTAGTGAGAACAAGCATGCATAATTTTTTCAGAAGGTGCTTCAAAATACTGTCTCTGCACATTTCATTTCTCAGGTTCAACATTGTGATATATGTCAGAGAGTGAAAAGAAAGTTTGATCATCCATCAGAACCGTTACATCCATTACCTGTACCATCTAAGGTCTGGTCGCAAATTGGCGTTGACTTGGTTGGACCATTGCAAGTCACTAGTAGTGGCAATCAGTATATTGTTGTGGCTGTCGATTACTTCAGCAAATGGCCTGAAGCCAAAGCAATTCCATCGAAAGAAGCAATTCACGTTGCTGACTTCCTTAACTCACTCTTTCTACGACATGGATTTCCAGAGGTGTTGATATCCGATCAAGGTCGCGAGTTTTGCAATGCTATCTGCAATGAACTTTTGACAAAGACAGGAGTCAAACACAGAATTACGTCTGCCTACCACCCTCAAACAAACGGACTGACTGAGCGTTTCAATCAGACACTGAAAAATGGAATCTGCCAGATGACAAACTGCACAGATGAAGACTGGGATTCAACAATTGAGGCTATTCTATTTTCCTATCGCACTGCTGTTCATGCTTCGACCAAATTCACACCATTCTTTCTTTTTAATAATCGAGATCCTCGTATGCCTCTAGATGTGCAACTGCATGCACACCACGTCTCAGATTCAACTGCGGAAACCACGATGCATTGCCTGACTGATGAAGAGATGCAACATGATGTAGAACTGCTAGTCAATCTGAAACACCAGTATACAGCAGCTGCAAAACGAAATATTGTCAAAGCCCAGGAACGCCAGAAAGCTTACTATGACAAGCGCCATAATACATATTCTTTATCTCTCGATCTCAATGACCAAGTTCTTTTAAAAAATAGTAAACATGACAGCCGTAAGGGTGGAAAGCTGGACGTGAAGTGGACTGGTCCATACTGGGTGTCAGAACGTCTTCCGAAAGGCTGTTTCAAGCTGAAAAATGGAAATGGTGCTGTTCTGAAGCAAATCTTTCATGCAAGTCGTCTCAAACCGTATTATCCACCGCAGAGCTACGAGCCATGTGGTAGTGGCACTTCAGACGAGTGCAAAGATACCGTATGCAGCGATTTGAACATGATTGTTTTGCATACACATGGCGTAAGTTCTGTTTATTAGATCAATGAAGATGAAAATGCTGCAGAAGCCATTGAATGGCACGCGGATGACTTACCTCTTCTATCCCCTGCGTCTGCATGTGTACGTGTGGATGCTTCAGTTGCATTCCAACCTGATGCGCAACCTTCAAGGACACATCAAAATGAAGGACAGGTAGAGGTCTTCTACAGTGACAGTCAATTAATCTAAAAATAATGAATGTCGTTAATATACCATTTTACACCAACTTCATATGCCTAATAGAGCACTATAGCTGTGTTTGGATATTTTCCACCTTCTGTGCCTTGCAGGGGTTATTGGTGATGGATAACAGGACAGAAATAGAGGCCCGTTCATTACCATCTACAACTCAACCATCAGCTTCATCCAGGGAAATCTCAGATGAAACTGACAAGGGAGCTTCATCCAGGGAAATCTCAGATGAAACTGACAAGGGCACTGTTGGAAGCAGAAGTATCAAATGTGACAGACGTAAATTACGGTTGGAACCTAAGAAAAGAGTACGTTTCCAGCTTGCGGTTAGCTCATTGAAAAATATCTTCTATTCTGTAATCCTTCTCTATGATTTGATTTGCCTTATACAGACAAATGAAGATGACAAAGAATGCAGTCAGACAGCGAATGAGGAGGAGAATAGCAGAGAAGAAGATGGAAAACGTAAGCGCAAGCTTGATTATAGGGGCCAAACTCAACCCCAAACAAAACGAAGACGTACTATAGTAAGTATCTCTTTGGGAAACCCTCTGAAAGGTTTAACTTACGTATTCCATGAATTGATTAGGAATCTAAGAAGAACAGTTTCACTATTTCAAGGCGAATGAGAGAAATTCTCATGCAAGGCCGCGAGCTTACGGATGAGCATATTTCTCTTGCTCACAACATACTAAAGAAACAGTTTCCACACATTGATGGCCTACAGTCACCGTTACTTGCACAGACGAATGGTTTTATCCCAGTCCAGCATGAGGGCATCCAGATACATCACGTCCCTGAGCGAAGCC
Source organism: Corticium candelabrum (assembly GCF_963422355.1). Classification (NCBI taxonomy): domain Eukaryota; kingdom Metazoa; phylum Porifera; class Homoscleromorpha; order Homosclerophorida; family Plakinidae; genus Corticium; species Corticium candelabrum. Next base: position 6,838,918 of record NC_085091.1, on the reverse strand, counting down.
ATTGGGTAACTTCTAGTTGCTGTGGCCAACATATATCAGTTTATGACAGCAAAGAGGCCGGTTTTCAACTTAGTACTTCTCTCAGTCACCAGTTAGCCTTGATTTATAGGCTGGCGGTAGAAGATGATAGCGAAGACGATGATGATGGAAATGATCCCATCAACTTGTTTGTTCAAAAGCCCTATGTCCAACAGCAGAGGGGAGGTTCGGATTGCGGACTGTTTGCCAATGCATTTGCTGTGCATCTTGCTTTTGGAGACAATTTATCGACTCTGCAATTCGACCAGGCACTGATGAGACGGCACCTTCTCAAATGCTTTCAGCAGAAAGAAATGATGCCTTTTCCGCAGATGACAAAGACCACGGCTCATCGTCCCAAGAGACTTCGCGGTGTCATGATTGAGCTTTGTCGTTGGTGCTTGATGCCCGAGACATTTGCTGCTACAGTGAAGTGCCAGAAATGCGATGATTGGTGTCATTTGAAATGTGCTAGACCGATATTGCCTACTAGGAGCAAAAAATGGACCTGTGGTAACTGCAAGTAAAAATTCTGCATGCATACACTAGCTGACACTATACACATGTATATAGTTCGTGTTTGCGTTCAACGTGCATTACTGTTTGCATTGTGTGTATGATGAGCCTAGAACTTTGTTTAAACTGTGCTGTACGTATACATACGTATAGTGGGAGGCTGCAGTACAAATGAGAAACCTGGAATGCTGTGTTATGTTCCCTAGAAACGTGGTTAAATATATCATGATTTAGGCCCATTAGTAAATTCCCTGCTGCATGGAGGCATTTTCAATACCGAAACACCGGCCGTTCTGGGTTTTCCTAGAACATTCAGAGTGAGCTGCGTTTCCTAGCTCCGAGACCGATTTCCTAGGAAATCTGTCCCGCCCGATACCGATTTCCTAGAACATGCAGGGCGTGACGGATTTCCTAGCTCCGAGACCAATTTCCTAGGAAATCCGTCTCGGCCGGGACAGATTTTCTGCCGGGACGGATTTCCTACTACACCGGATATCAGCAAGAATATCTTCCTTTTCCCGACGTCGCCGGCAATAGACGACACGCTCGGCGCGTACCGTCCGACGTCGGGAACGGGCAGTCTAAATTCGGTGGAGACACGATGCGCTGTTCCGGAGATATTCGCGCGCGAGCGGAAGCGAGCGCGATCGGCGGGAAACGGCGTCGTCGTGGGAGAAGTCAGGAAGACGACCGCGGTCTGACTTTCGACCTGAATGAATTCGGCGTGCGCGAGCAAAATTCGGCCGAGATCGGACTCGCCGTCTTCGAGAGACGCTCGTACTTACGGGCACACAGACAGACAGACAGACAGACAGACACCTCTCCTTTATATATATAGATGTAGATATAACTACTCTCTGGTAGTACAAGCGCGTGCATAGCCGCATGTCACATTGATTTCCACCTCAAACAGCTATCGAAGAGTATGTAATCAAATACGATGGATACGTATGCAATTTATCAAATAAGACGTAAATTCTCGATCAAGCCGTCACTCCACTCAACGAATCATACTTATATTGACACACATCCCATTTTCCTGAGCGTTTTCAACACGATCGCTTCGGAAGTTGGGCCGCGTTCGCAACCAATTCGTCAGTGCGTCGTCGAAACAAGCGCCCGTCAAAACGGTCGCTCTAGACATTTGTCTGCAGTTGTCATTGGCTTCCATAGCATACGAGTAGGTGTGTGAATACGACGCCTTCTCGATCGTTTTGCCCCACTTGCCGTGACGAGCGTACTGGACATCAAATTCGTTAGTACTTTTGTAAATATGCGACGGATTTTTCGGTCTTGTGCCGTGAAAGAGTAGCTTCTCGTTGACTTCGCTTTTATTCTTAATTTTCGTTCTTTCTCTTGCGATTTGGTACTCGTGTTAGAGATAGCAACGTTGAATTTGCTCGATTCGTCTGACTTTGTGGCTTGTCATGCTTGCTTCGAACCGTTCTTCTATATGTCGGTACTCGTCGGTGTTTATGACGACTGGAGAGAGATGAAAATCGTCGCTTTGTGTTTTCTAAGAATCCGGGTAGTCTAGGTAGTATATTTGAAGTAACATTAGACATATATATGTATATATATTATATTATTATCAGAAATTTATGTATATACGTACATGCACACACTCACGCACGCAAACGCACACACGCACACACGCGCGCGCGCGCACACACACACACAGACACGCACACACACACCTGTAAGAGACAGCTCTTCTCTCTTCATTTCTCTCACTTTGCCTATGCCTAGATTCGTTTGTGTCAAATTGGCGATTACTCGCAGATCAAATTCGTAATGCCAATTTTGGCCGACGGAAAGTATGACTGTTCCCGTTCGTTCTGTGTAAACCGTTTCCAATTGAACTGCCGTAAAGTCATTGTAACTTTGCAATTGTTGACGGTCGTCTTGCCACTGCCAACAGGCCATGTGACTCTCTAATATATAAATAGTCATTTAATAATAACGAAAACGGACGTGTCTTTAGACATTGATATCTTACTACTCAGCTGTCCCTTTATGGTAACGATTTTAATCTCCTACTCTTGAGTTTGTCTCAGCAGTCCGTCGTTTACACCTTTTTGCATACGGGATTCATCATATAAGTATTCCATACTCTTCTGTAATCTTGCCAATTCTTGTTTCTTTGCCTCCATCTCAGACAACATCTGACGTTTGTCTTGTGCATGATCTTGCTTTAAGTCTCTGACTTCCATACATTGTGTTTCTAAATCAGCTTTTCTCTCATTTTTCTCTCGTTCCAGTGACGCTTCAAGTGTTCTACATTTACGGTTCGATTCTAAAAGATTTATTTTATTTACTCTGATCTTTTCGTTCAATGACCTTTTGTCCCCATCACGCATTTCATGAAGAGTTCTAATGTGTCGTTGTAACTTTTCTTCACTTACCCTATTCATTTCCTGCTCGTTTTTGAAACGCAGTTCCAAATATGCTATGTCGGCTTCAGCACGCTGTTCCTTCGCAACGAGCATTTCCTTTAGTCTATTGCAGGTTTCATTGAGACTGTCCTTTTCTTCTTGAAGACGTTCTAGGTTCTTCATAAAAGCCTGAAGTTCTCTTTAATCGCCTTCACAAAGTTGCGTAAGACGCTCGATTTCTTGAGCTGCATGGTCAAGTTGAGACTCTAACTCAGCATTCTTTCTCTCTTGTGAGAACAATTACCTTGTTCTCGGATATGGCCAGTTCCTCTTTCAGCTCACTAAGTAAACGTTTGTGTTCTATATTTTTTCCACCTGCTCGGTATACCAAGCCTGCCACTATTGCTTCTCATTTTTTGGCTTCTTGTACTTATCAACCCACTTTTGCTCCTCTAGTTTTAGTTTAATTTGATTTTCTTCTCTCTCTTGCGACAACATTCTAGCTCTCTCTACTGCTGCTTGACGCTGAGCGACCGCTTCGGAGTCTTTCTGCTGCAGTAAATCTAAACAATTGCGTGTGAGTACTCAGATATATACAAAAAACGCCTTGCACAGATATTACCTTCTGATGTCTTTGTGATTGTGGAATGGAACTCGTTTATACAAGTCGTACCGAATTTCTCTAGTTCCGTTCTCACTCGGGATGTGTTTTGTTCTCAATCCACGAACAATTCTGTGTGATGAGATCTTCTTCTGATGCAACACTGTCGTCAAGGTCAACGTGGGAGCTGCCCGTCTGGAACTGTTCAGACACTCAACAAACTACTCGATCTTTAGCTTCCAACAGCTCGCTCTGAATCTACTCCATCGAAAACGTGCGATTGCTCGAAAGAGCTTGATGCTGTTGACTCTCCAAAAGCTTAACGGCTGTTTCGTTTACTGACGTCGTGAAGTCGTCGTCAGCAATCATAGAAATCGAATCATTTAGTAAGACGCTCAGCCTCTCAGCTTCTGATGAAAACTCTTCCTTCAATTGCAACTCTGTTATCGGAAATCTGTCTCTGAGATTCCGAGAGAATTCTAGAAGGTGATCTTGAAACGTAATGATTGCGTCTTTAGCCGCCACTTTCTGATGGGCAGACCAAGGAGATGAAGATTGAGGAGAGAGAGAAGAATCTCTCAGACACCGAGACAGCATCTCGCCAACTTCTCCGCAAGAGATGGGCTCAGATTTCTGCGACAATTGCATTACTATTGCTGCTCGAAGTTTGTCAACTTGTCTTTTGAAAACATCCGACTTTCCATCCAGGACGTCGCCTCTCTGCTCCCTCGGTCTGGTCATACACCAAACGTTGACTCCACTAAACAACTGGTTGATTATTCTTTGTATATACGATTTCTCTCCTGCGCTGCGCAGTCGTCGTCTTCCAACTCAGGCAGAAGAAACCGTTCACCCAGCACCACGTGATCTTCCGCTGACGTCACATTGATGTCTCTTAGAACAACATGAAGGTAACCAAGACGTCCGTGTTGCCTCTCTTCATTCCGCATCATTGCCGTAAATTTCCTAAGAAGTAACCCAAGCTGTTGAATGATGGCATCCTTCTGGACGCCTCCGAGCCAGTTGAAAATGGCCACTCGGCTCAGACTGACAAGCGACGCCACCACTCGAGCATCATAAGCCACACCGCGATCCTTCCCGAGACCTTCCGTATCAACAAAGACAACCAGGAAATCACGTGACTCGGACTACGATCTCCTCGAGCGTTTGCCTAGCGGTAGATCGTCAATGTAAAAAGGAAATTCTAAGTTTATTCCTTGCGTCCCGGGTGACATAATTTCGTCTTGCTCTGCAAAGAGTCGTGATCCTCATGGTTGATTGAGCAGAAACGACTTTCCTGCCTTGCCGGTCCAAAAATAGACACAAGTTTGTATTCCTTCTCCTCCCGACACTGCAAGTCCGTCAATCCCTTGATGACCAAATTTTCTATGTAAATATAGTGGCCTTCGGTCGCAGGAAATTCGTCGACGTCTAGAATCGAGCTCGCGTCGTCTTGGACGTCTTCACGTGACGAGATCAGCAAAGCCGTGGCCTCGACTCGAACCCTTCCTACTGCTAAGGAGCAAAACTTTGCGGCCCAGAATATTGCAGACATAATGGCGACCACGCAGAGTACCACGTAAAGAAACAATTTTAGTATTACTCTTGTCTTTTCCTGGTTGGCGTATTAATATCAACCAAAAATAACTCGAGGGGAAGTGCCTGTAGGCGTGACGATTACGACGTAGATTGGCGACAGAGAACTCAAGAGTCGACGTACTCTAAAAGTAACAGCAAAAGTTTTTGTAACGGCGAGGTAACGTTCTGATCTGCTGTTGATCAAATTACTAACTCAAACCACATTACGTTATTTTCTCATCTAATTAGACGTGCTGCAATTTTTCGAGCAGCAAAGTTGCAAACACAATGCTCAGTATTTATCTAGTCATGATGTATACAGCTCTAACTCGAACAGTCTGTCAAACAGTTCTTTAGCTAAAACGTTGCCTGCATTAACTGAGCATGCGCGACGACCAATGTAATTTAACGTGCGTTAAAGCCACTTCTATAGGCATATTATGTGGTCTTCTTTAAACCTTGTTTTCTTTGTTTGAACTTTCTGTGCTGCTATAAACAATGATTGGTGTGAATTGTTGTGAATTGACGTGTAAATGTGGACGGCACCTGAAACATCAGTGGTTCCACGACTTCTTTCTTTATTGTCTGTATGAGACATGATGAGTCGTTAAAAATGATTTATCTTAAGTTATTCAGCCGTTTTCGGTAAGTAGCGACCACAAATCTGTTCGATGTAGAAAGTTAGCGTGTGTTAAAGGAACGCCCACAAGCGAATCTGACAGGTAGAACGTAACTAGTCAGACTTCTCAAGTTCCAGCTGAGTACAGCTTACTGTAGTTAACCCTAGGAGAATTCTGAAAGAGACTACTGTCCACACGGCCTGCAAATTAAGGCTCTAACCGTGCAGGGTATAGGCTAGCACGTTTTCTGCTTGACACGAAATGTTTAGAGTTACGACCTGTGGCAACGTTAATCCATCAATGATTAATGCGTACGTAGGCATGGTCGAACGAATCCGTCGAATATCTTTCTACTTGGGCTGATTTGTGCCGTCAAACGCGCATAAACCTTGCTTCCAGCACGGAAAGCAAGAGAGTTATAACAAAAAGAGTCACGGTTACCAGTGTGTGTTAACGGATGTTGCACTCACAGTTGCTCAAGGCAGACTGAAGTAGGCACACGTGGTTCAAATACGTGGCTTAAAAGGTGCTTAAAATTACTTATTATTACAAGAATTAAATGCATTTGTTTATGATTGATGTTACAAACAGACAGTGTCGTCATATTTCATTAATTAATTAACTAAACACCCTGATCAATAATATTAGATGTTAATAAAGAAATCAAACTTTAAATCTAAAATCATTCATATAGGCATCAGCTTCACACACAGAAATCTTTGCATTAGAAATTTAGCAAATGCAAAAGCACTACAAATACTGCACAAATATTTCACGTAAAAACACTGGTTTAGCTCGCTGTCTCGGTGAGTTTCAAAGACCAGGTACAGTAGAAGAGTATGTAATCAAATAGTACGGGTATGAATGCAAGTTGTCGAATACGGCATAAACTCTTGACCCATTTGCCATGCCACTTAACGAATCATACATTTTGCCATCAACCTCGGGCTTCGTTCGTCTTCGATCCACATCCGTCGGAGCATTGTCGCAACAAACACCAGTTAAGACCTTTGCTAGAAACATCTGTCTGCAGTTGTAAGAGTGCGGTATTATATAAGAGTAGTCCTTTGAATATAAAGCATTTTCAGCAAAATAGATTGCTTTACCCCACAATCCTTGACGAGCGTAGACTACATCAAATCCGTTGCAGCTTTTGTAAATTTGCGAAGGTTCTGTTTGCCTTGTGCCGTGAAACAAGAGTTTCTCGTTGACTTCTTCATCTTCGTTCTTTATTTTCATTCTTTCTTTTGCAAGTTGATAATTGAACCAGAGACGGCCACTCTGAACTCGCTCAACTGCAATGATTTTGAATAAGAATCGTCCCATAGTCTTGTAAAAAAACAGCTCGACTTCGTTGTACTCATCACTTTCTATATGTACTTGAGCAAGACAAGCTTCGGGAAAGCTTTGCAAACCTAAAACCGAAATGTGGGAAGAGTCAGGTGATATCATTTAATACCCAGATGTACTACTGGAACTCGTACAACCCATTCGGTCGTACACCCACTTCGTACCCTATGTGAAGAGTTGCGCCCTATAAGACAAATAACATCGATATCTCTAGTATATACTCCACAGAATTTTTGTAGTGTGAATTGCCTATTAGAGTGCTATTGGTGTTCTAAGAAATTGTGCCCTATTAGATAAACAATCTACCATAGTATGTGTGTAATATGACTCAGCAACTCAATGCGATCGGAGGGTCGCCCTCCAAACCCGTTGTTCTACAACAATCAAAGATCTGCGAAAGCAGGCAAAAACCATCAGGCTCGAGAGAGTCTCTTGTTTACGCAAAGCAAAATTAGACAAATCATCTCCTAAGCAAATTTGAGACTTGGAGATGGTACCTATGACAAATTCAACGCGCCTGTCAAACCTGGCGATATTCGGCACTATGCGAAGTCGTCGACAACCCTACGCAGTTCAAGTCAAATTGCAAAAATATTACGAAGTCGTCGATACCTTAGTGCAAGCCCAAAACGTTAGTCAAGATATGCAAAATCCCGATACCGCTTATCTGTCATAGAAGGACGTACCGCAAAAAATAGAACACATACGCCTAGCATCACACATCGCAAAGAAAGGTGCCGTCATCTTGAACGAGCTAGATGGTAACGAGAACAACTGACCAAAGGCCGTATAGCGTTGACCTTCAAATCCTTCCGTGGTGTGGACGGTAGTCTTACAGAAAGAATGATAGAGAAGTTGACACCTCACGCTCAGACGTAATTCTATCTAAGACACTCTTACACCTATCGAATTCGACACCTGGAAGATGGTAAAGTGATGCTATTTAGCAAAGATGTGTCCTTTAGCACTAAAATGAATCGTCTACAACAAGCCCACTACTGGATATCGAAACAAGAAGATGTCCGACGCACCAAGACAACAAAGCTCGTGCCAACACCAAGTGTGTCTTTGTACGATTTATCCAAGTCCAACTGTCCATCCATCCAGACACGAGAGGCTCTAATGGGTACAGGAGCTCTACCTTACTGGCTGCGCCAGAAGAAGGGCCTCGTTGCTCTGGACTTGTGGACTGACAACCTATGTCTACTGAGGGATATGGGATATGCTACTTCGAAGCTAGGGTGCTACAATGCCTTTTACCTTTGAACGATGGGAGAGGACATGCCCTGCTCAACAAGACAAGTCCAACACTACAAAAAACCCCAACGCGATGTAAAACCATTCATTAGCAAACTACTCGGAAATGGTTTGGTTTCGCTGAGGTCGATATTAGAGTCCCACCACATCTTCGCGATAAATTTCCAGAGATGTGTCCCCTATTCCTCAATCGAGAGGTGGACGAAGTCGACGCTACTCAAGACATGTTGGACTATTCACAACGCACAGGTCGCAAACGCGTCCAAACAAAAATGCAACTTGGTACCATGTCTGTAAATCACATCCTCCTGAATGTTCCGATGCTCCGATGGTACATCGAACACTGTCTAGAGGTTACCACCGTATATCGCACGATCAAATGCAACGCCAAGAAGATATTGGAGTAGTTTGTGAGACAGGTCTCCGAGGAGAAACGCACCGGAGATGTGGACAAAGAAAAGGCTCTATTTGTAGGTTCTAAGAAGTGTTCACAGTGTTTGATAACAGTGTCTAAGATGAACTTAACGAGGCAATGGAGCGTCAGACCAACGCCACCTACACCAAAGACAAAAATGTCGTCGATCGAGCAATGAGAAGCGCCTGGTCCGACGCCTCGGGGTACAAGGAAACAGGTTACGTCAAGCTCCATTCGCGAAAACCTCAACTCACGATCAGACGTTTCTTCCAAGTAAGCATAGCGGTGTACCAACTCGCCAATTTAAGGATGCTCGAGTTCTATTACGACTTCCTCGACAAGTACGCGGATCGTCGCGAATTTGAGTTAATCTAGATGGACACCGACAGTATGTACATGGCTCTATCTACCAAGAGCTTAGACAAAGCTGTGCGACTAGAACTGGTGCAGGACTTTAGGAGTCATCGCCAAGAACTGCTGGCCTGGAAAAGATAGAGCAACCACACGTCTGGCCTATTCAAACTATTGTTTGAAGGACCACGATTCATCGCTCTATGCAGCAAATGCTACTATATGTACGACGGACCAGATCAAAGAAAAAGGCTTCTACGAAAGGTATGGGCAAGAAGCACAACGATATCATTTGGTGGCGCTACGTGTCGACTCTCAAAGGTGGCAAAGACCATGCACAAAATCGAGGCTTCCAAATGGTGGGAGTAATATTCTATTATAGTAATAGAAAATTACGGTAGAATAGTGCTGAGATCGACGTGCCCGGTGTGTGGAAAAAATAAATCCAGATTTATGACGACGAAATAAATCGAGGGTCGTGGATTTAGTCCGTGGGCCAAGTCAGATACAACGCCTAGAAATTGAAGGTAGTCCCCACTGCCGCACAACAATTGTTTCTCTATTCTAATAGTTAAATCACATAACTATAAGCCAAACCGCACTTGTTGTCATTCTGAAAGATGGTCGGATTGGCACACAAACGGCGATATTGATATTAGTGCACGCCCCCAGCGTTACCGGGGTAACACGCTTCAGCATTGCCGGAATCTGTTGTCTTCAGAGGTTTTAGCTTCCGTTAGTTGTTCGTTTTCGTTCTGAACTCGTACAATGAGTACTGAGGGTGATCTTAAACAGCAGGAAAGTGAAGTAGACTGGTACAACCAGTGTTTATGCCATTGTCACGAGGACGCGCACGGGGACGTGACACAATTTACTGTCAAAAGCTGGAAAGCTCTTCACGAAGCAGCAGAACAACGGCGTGACCAAATTTATGAGGCGCTTGCTCCTCATTTCCAAAGCGGCCCTCGTGGTGGATACCACAGACGCTGCTACCAGACGTACACTAACAAGACCTTTCTGGTAAGACTTCAGCGTCACGGAGAAAAGAGAAAGCAGCCTGATTGTGGAGAAACGCCAACCAGATATGTCAGTGGTAGCACAGCCACTTCATCTAATACTACCTGCGACGACGAAGACAACATTGCAAGTGCTAGGCGCATGCGCAGTCGCACAAGTTTTCAAGCCACTGATCTAACAGCCTGTATATTTTGTCAAACAACAAAAAAGAAGTATAAAGACAAACACCTAAACGAATCACTTAGCTTGTGCTTGACAGAGCAAGCTAGTGCTACTCTATTGGAAGCAGCTCGAATTCGTAGTGATGAAAGACTTCTTCTAGCTATTGAACATCAGGACCTCATAGCAATTGAGGTGAGATATCATCGTTCTTGTTACTCGACGTACACGCACAAGCAAAATCTAAAGCGTTTCATAGAGGCAAGAAATGAGTCCCCTGTTGCACCATACTCTGATGTTAATGTTATGGAAACCGTACTGCGTGAAACCGAAATAGCCAACTTTCAAGAGAAAAGAATCCTGCAGTTAAGTTTTTTGAGGCAACGTCGTTTAGAATTAATGGAACAAACCCAAAGTGGAGTTGTAGCTGATACTGAGAAGTCGTTATATCGTAATGATAAAATAAAGAGAGCTGTATTGTCCCAGTTTGGTAACAGGTTAACGTTCTGGAGTTTGTCTGACAGACAGCAAAGTGATTTGCTTTATGATTTTTGTTTGCCAGCGGGAGCTGTAGCAGAGGCTTTTAGTGACCTACGATTGGAAGGTAGCAAATTTTCTCGAGAAACGTCTCCTGAAGAGGATCATAGTAATTCCACTGACGACATTGCATTTGTACAATCATCTAATGATGATATAGAAGATATGGGCCGCAGTCTTTTTCACGCGGCAATGCACTTGCGTAGTCAAATTTTAAGTTTAACAAATCGTATGCAATGTCCTCCAAGTTCCAACAAATTTAGGAAGCCACCAAACATTCCACCCAACTTGTTTAACTTTCTAGCGTGGGTAGTAAACGGGGACGATGGCTCTAATGAAGCTATTTCTAGCAGAAACAGAGTAAGAATCACGTCTCAAAGAGCAGAACGCTTTGTCATCTCTATTGCTGAAGACCTAATTCATTGTGCTACTTATGGTAGAGTGAAAACACCGAAGCACGTCTATTTGCCGATGACTGTTCGAAACCTAACCGGTAACGTGCAGATTGTGTCGTTACTCAATCGATTTGACCACGGTTTGTCGAATAGTCAAATGCAAGAGATCGATAAGGCAATAGCTGAACAACGACTGCAGGCCGACAGTAGTAAAGTATTCATTTCTTCAGACATTGTTCGTTTTGGACAAACAATCAGTTTCTGTTGGGACAATAATGACATTTTGGAAGAAACACTGTCTGGCATGGGAACCACTCACTGCACAAATGGAATAATCTTGCAACGACAACTATGTGGACCGTTACCACAAGCCAAAAGACCATCATTGGCCTATCGTAAACGACACCAGCGTTCACTAACAGTGACAAACACAGAACCTCTGGAGTACATTTCTTGACAGAGTCCCAGTCCTCCTCTCATGCCATTTGTTTGTGACGCTCTTCAGAGTCAAGTTCCGGACCCTATTCATATTGAAGCAAAAAGGAAAGACTTTTTGTGGATTCTAGCTCGTTTAGGTTGTGATAGTAATGTCACTGTATTGGATATCAATCAAGTTTTCCGTCGTGGTCCGCATTTAATTGCTTACTCTGTTTTGACACAGTACCAGCAATGACGGAAGTCGGTTACTGTCCGATGATCGGTGCTTCACCAACACGTTTAGACACAGTTTACACTCTTTTAAAACGTTCTTTGAAAACAGTTAGAGCTCTAGGTCAGAATGATGTTGTTGTAGTTCTTGATCAGGCAATATATGCCAAAGCGACGGAAATATTGTGGAATCGACGACAAGAAATGGAAGGTATTGTTTTAAGAATAGGCGGATTCCACATCGCTTCAAATTTTCTTGCAGTTTTAGGCGAAAGGTTTGGGGATGCCGGACTGAGAGACCTACTAGTGGAGTCGCGAGTTTTAGAACCAGAGAGTGCAAACTCTGTTCTTGGTGGAAAACACTACAATCGAGCAATACGCCTTCACAAACTAGTTTGTGAAACCATGAAGCGGATGCGTTGGCAGCAGTTCGAAGAGATGTACCAGAGTGGTCAAGAGAGCGTCAGTCTGAATTTGCCTAAGATCATCTCAACGGTTAAAGAAATGCTCTGCTACCTACGTACAATTATTTGCAATGGTATAGAAGATCAAATAATAGAGCTAAAGGAGTGTAGTAAAGAACTTATTAATTCATCAGCTTACCGTGACATATTTGATTTATATGAAACGTTTTGTTCCTCTTTGACTAGCCCATTAGCTAGGTTTTGGTCGTCATACATTAGTATGGTTCAGCTACTGATGCGTTTCATTCGTTCGATTAGAGAGGGAAACTGGCTACTGCACTTGGCATGCATTCGAGATATGTTGCCTTGGATGTTTGCTTACGATCACACCAACTATAGTCGGTATCTTTCAGTTTATTGGGCACAAATGCAAGTTTTGCCAAAGGAATATTCCAACGTATATGAGCATTTGCTAAATGGTGACTTTACAGTGCAGAGAAATTGTGACGCTGGATTTGCGCAAGTAGCTGTCGATCAAACTATTGAGCAAACTGTGAACAGACACACGAAGACAAGTGGAGGCATAATTTAGTCTTCGCTCAGGCGCAGTACAGCGGTGGCTAGTTACAGCGCATGACAGAGCTGCAATCACACAATGCTGTCAGGAAGCAGCGGGACTAAACAAAACTGAATCCCTATACAAAGAATTACAGTCAACCAGGATAAGAAAAGATGAAGATGACGTAAAGAGTCTGACTGAAATGTTAAGAAGTTGGGGTAATCCGTTTGATGAATGCATCGATAGTCTCGTAAATCTAGCATCAGGTGTTGCTGCTAGTATTGATGCTGAAAAAGACCTGTTGCAAGCAGAAGCGAAAGGAATGGCAGCATTGATATATTTTGTTACTTTGCGTTTAGTCAATAATAAGATAGGATTTTATGAGCCGCTTCGATCTTTGCGCTTAAAAACCTATTCAGATATGACTAGCAAACGATCAGTTAAAGGAAAGGCTGGAAATATCGTTCTTAAAGCCGACAGAAGTCTTTTTGCAAGATTGATTGTTTTAGCTCAACATCGCAAGCTTGAAATGCGAGAGGTATTGCAATACTCTCTAGGTCCTCTGCCTTGGTCACTGGCTTCTCCAGATGGATCATTGACAAAAACGAACAAAGCAAAACTTCTACATCTTATGGAAACTAGTCAAGAACAGGAAAGAGACGTCCCAATAAGAGCAGAGTTGATCTATGATGGTATGGCATTGATTTAGTCTTTCAGTGGTAGTTCAATACCGAAGACATTTTCTGACTTGGCATTGTCAATTTTTAGCACTATGAGTAAGCAATTCCGAACAACTGGTGATCGTGCCGATTTCGTTATAGATCGATATCCGCAGTGCTCGATAGAAAACGCCGAACGTGAACGTCGATCTTCAAGGGAAGGGTCTCTGCGGTTACACATTACCAGAGGTAACCAGAAATGTCCGAGGCAATGGAGCAAATACTTATCTGTGGGAGAAAACAAAGCAGATTTTGTTCACTTCTTACGAACAGAGTGGAGTAAGCAGACATATGCGACATTGCTATCATCGGCTTCAGTTTACGTGTGCGACGCCAATGAGTGTTTCAAATTATCTGCAGAAAATCTGAACGTCAAGTGCTGCAACGTGCAGGAATTAACCTGCAATCACGAAGAAGCTGACACCAGGATGTTGTTTCATGCCAGTCACGCAGCAAAACAGGGTTTTGAGACTGTAGCCATTCGCTCTCCTGATACTGATGTAGCTGTGCTAGCATGTGGTTTTAGTCATCGTATTCCATCAACAGTACTCTTTCGCACTGATTCAAAGCATCGAAATCGGTACCTTAACATGACAAAAATGGGTCAACGTCTTGAGTCACCAGTGTGTTTAGCACTCATTGGTTTACATGCATTCACTGGTTGTGATACCACTAGTGCATTTTCTGGAAGAGGAAAGAAAAGCGGATATAACATTGTTACGAAAGACAACGCAGTGAAACAGCAAGCAATCGATGTGCTTGGGTTGTTGGGACAAGATTTCGTTCTCCCTTCTGCTGTTTTCCAAGAATTGGAAGCCTTCACTTGTTGGCTTTATGGAAAATTTCAAGCAACGTCAATTGACGAAGTTCGCTATCAGCTGTTTAGTAGTAAGTTGTCGTCGTCTACACAATTACCATCAACACAGGATGCACTTAGACAACATTTGTTGCGTGCCAATTATCATTGCGGTATTTGACGCACAGCATTTGAAGGTACTCCATCTGTGCAATCTCCTCAAGGATTTGGGTGGAAATTGAAGACAGTCTTATCAAAATTCATTGGATGGACAAACTGCCTGCACCTCAAGCTTTACTGGAAATGGTCAGTTGTCATTGTACTAAAGGCTGCTTGACGCAACGATGTTCGTGCAAATCAAATCAACTGGCTTGCACCGACATCTGTGACTGCATCGGCTGTGAAAACATGTCAAACACAGAAGACGCAATGGAAGCCGGCTCTACGCTTTGTGATGACGGCTATAATGACGACAGTGAAGAAGAAATGTGACAACGTAATGTCGTTGATTCTCATATTAAGAATAATTCACCTGTTTTGATTTTTCTGCTGAACGAGTTTTAAAAATTACTAGTAGTTAGTTAAGTAAAATGGTAACTGAAATTAAAGTGTTTACGCTTTTATTTTTATTGCGCATGCGCATTGTAAGCAAAATTATGTTACTGATCACAACAATTTTAGGTTTCTTTATATTGGTGCCGTTTTCAAAGTTTTAAGCGTAATAAAATCAGTACACGAATTGCGTTGCCATGGTAAAAGCACTTGCTCACTTACCTTCAATTTTAACTACTTCGAACCTGTTGCCTCTTTGACAACAATCAAATTCCTGTTTTTCTTTTTAACTTCTATTATTCTAGCCAATAAAATCATTGTTGTAAAAATGTGGTGACCAAAGTACGTCTTACACAACTTGGCTAATTGGGTGGAAGTATATTTTATATACCACTTGTCGGGCCACTGTTCAAAGGGTATTTGATAGTGGAGTCGGAAAAGGTTTGCGTCTGGCGGGCACAATGGGTTTAGGTAAAATGGTATTTTGTCGAAACATCTCCCTGAAGAACTCCATACACCTGCAAAACGTCGGTTTTAGAAGAGACGCGTTAGGGTTAGAAAAGTGGGCGAGACATGGTCCGCAGATCTCGTCGACATTCAGTATTTCTTAAAATACAATGACGAATTCAATTACGCGTACATCAAGCAAGTACTCGTAGTCATTTCATATACACGATAATACGGGTAAAGCCATTGTAGAGGCCTTGGATTCAATCATACTCTCCAAGCCCAGGAACTTGTAGGTAGATGATGGTGGTGAGTTTTGCAATGGCACCATGGATCGTTGGTTAATTAAAAGAAAGTAATATTCGCAGGTCTTTGACCCACAACCAAGGCAAAGCGGTGGTGGTAGAAAGATTTAATCGGACTTTAAAAACGGGAATGTAAAAGTATTTCTCGGCCAACAACACCTCTAGGTATATTGATATTGTACATACCCTGTTAAAACAATACAATACCTCCTTTCACAGATCTATACGAATGACACCACCAAATGCCAGAAAAACCAATCCCTCGTTTGAAATAGTCTGCATGGAGTTGAAGTACCGTTAAAACGATTAAAATTCAAAATCGGTGATGGTGTTTGAATTGCAAAAGGAAGACAACCTTTGAAGAAGGGATACACACCCAATTGGACCAAAGAAGTCTTAGAAATCTTCAAAATACAGAACACCAGCCCGGTAACCTGCAAGATCAAAGACTGAAACGGAGGGACTATAGGGGGCTACTTGTACAAACCAGAGTTACAAAAGATGTCCAAATGCGTATAGAGAAAGTGATACCAAAGGATCGACGAGTGTTGGTCAAATGGAAAGGATATTCGGATACGCTCAAAAGTTGGGTGTCCAGAGACACACTCTCCACTGTTGGATGAGATCTTTGATAGTGCTCCATAGTTTTTTGTAAATTACTAGAGCTTTTTGGGCGGTGGGAGCACAACTTAGGTTTGCTCTAGAAGACCCATTTGTAGGAATATCTTGGATAGAATGAAATACAATTTTGGGTTTTCTTTGCTGGAGCTAGACTACAACATATTGTCTCTATCTGTATAATTCTCATCGCGACCGTCCTCTCCTTAACTCCGGTGAGATCGAATCATTCCAATTGTTTTTTGAGTTGGTATTTAATGTTGTATTTAGATCTTTGAAGGTAGCTGGTGATTGGTTCTGCTCTTGGGTTTTTTACGCCGTAGATGCTACAACATCTCACACATACGTATTCACCTTCGTACATTATTAAAAGTTTGACCGCACCAACCTTCATTAGGTATGGAATCAACCGATTCCAATTTTTTCAAAGGATGAAGAGTGCAATACCAACACTCGTCGTCGTGGTGAATGGTGGTCCTACAAGAGAACGGTGAATAATCTCTCGAGGTTCACGGCAAGTGCCGATGCCGATACCAATCGCCTACTTTGCATGTACACAACATCCTATATCTATAGGTTATATTCTTCTCATAAATGTTTTTTCTAAGAACGCAACATTTTCATATAACCGTTCATATAGCCATGGAAGTAATTGAATTTTTTTACATTTGTACAAAAAATCATATCAGTGCGGTGGCTTTCGATATCGCATTGCGCGTTTTGAATCCACTAACCAAGGAGCTCACATACCTCTTACAAATATGCGACCAGGAGCGTATTAGTACGGCACTCAACTATGCATTACGAGTTCTGGCATCGGAGATGTTGAAATCCGTCATAGAACTACATGAATCTGAAAGAATCGGCGACGAGGCGATCTACTTGGCATTGTGTGTTCTGAGACCTGCGTATGTGAGGAAATGTCGTATAAACCCAAGCAGAAAGTAAAGGAAAGAGAGGAGCCGTACGATAAACCAAAACATACTAGAAAGATATCCTTTCTATAGGATTGATAGTGATGAGTCTGCTCAATCTGAATCGATAGTGACCCAAATGTAACACAATCAACGATTTCTTTGTGATCTCCCTGTTCGGCACCTAGCGTAGTTCATTCAAGGTCGGTGGCATAGAATCACGGCATAGAATTACGATCTTAATGTGACCGTACATCACGGCGTGGACCATGGCAGAGTCGAATTATTCAACACCCCAATCTTAAAGCAAGCACACAATAGTTTTGTAACCGTTGCTTGCCGCACATACCATAGCCTGGTCGACGTCCGTTGCTCCCAAATCACGACATAGTCGCACGATAGATTCACGAACTTTTCTGTGGCAAGCGTCATAATCTAGTCGAATTCGTGGGCGCCCCAATAGTGACACAGGTAATCTATGGATTCGCGACTACCGCTTGCGGCAAATAACATAGATTTGTCGACGTCGGTGTCTCCTCACTCACGACACAGTCACATTATATTTTCACGACCACTGTCTGCTGCCCAGGCCATGGCTAGATCGAAATTGGTGACACCCCAATCACGAAACAGGTGCATAATGTTTTCGTGACTGCCACTTGCGGCCCGTAACAGAGCCGATTCTAAATTGGAGGCTCCCAATTCTTGACAAAAAGCGGACGACGTCCTCGAGACCACCTTCTACAACCCATTCCATGACTTCGTGGAGATTGATCTTGGCATAGTTATAGCACAATCGCACAACGTAGATGTAACCTTTATAGACAACCATGTTTATATTCTCTTAAATGTGAATTGCGCCGAGTTTTTTAGCTAGATGTACCACAGTGGTATGGCCGCAAGTGGCAGCCATGGTTATGAATTCATTAGGAGAAAGGGTACGCACACTCAGCTACAATTAGATCTCTGCCATTGGGATGCATCTGAATATCCAGCCAGTACACTCCTAGAAATTTTTGCGTACACATAGAAAATTCGGCAAGAATCGAACCTTGAAAGTGGAGCGCTTGAGAACCTGCAAGAATTCGTAGAGGTATCACCATCGTGTACATTATACTATAGATCACATTAATCTGATAGGGAGCTCCTCTTAGAGCCTTTTTAGACCTCGGAAAGTCTTTAATGACGTCGGTTTACGCTTATTTTTTACATTTCTCCGCTTCTGGAGCAATAGATATCGCTGAATCTCCTTTTCAAGACGTATGTAACCGCTCTAGAGCAGATCTGGCTCAAGTATTTCAATAAGGTCGGAGCGTATCTTCTCGGTCAAGAGTCTGAAGAACTTTGGGTCGCCTTTCCGACTCCAGAGTTGCCAGAATTCGTTGAAACACTGGATCAATTGTTTTCTGGATGTATGACATAGAAGCGGCCGAGTTCTGCATTGACTATGGCATCGTTGTAGATCTCAACGGTTTTCTTCGCCATCTCGATAAGTCTGTTGGTGATACGGATACTCTCGGCCTAAATTCGCATATTCTTGTCGGTGGTATAATCTGCTCGTCTTAGCAAACTGGATGGGGAGCGTCTAACGTCAAGAGATGTGCTATGGGCAGCAGGCTGCCATCGACCTCTTTCACCACTCGCTCTGTGATTGTTTTACCGAGAGATAGATGGTCTAAAGGAGATCGATAATCAGCAATGCCATGTAACAACATTATCAGAACTTATACGACTGTGTGGGGTGACAATGTTCTTCTGGCTCAACTATATATCCTTGATGGCAAAATTTTTAAGCCCGGTTACCAGTTTGTGTGTATAACCATGATAAAGTAGCAGCGCATACCCTAGGATGCTCGAAGATACGCCCTTGAATTATTTTACGACTAGCCACATAATCAACCACCCGGTTGATACATCGAACGAGAGGCTTTGGGTGCTTCATAGTCGTCGTATTGAATTCAGGTACTGATAACATCGCACACAATTCTGTGGCTATATACTAGAGATGTTATTTCTCTAATAGAGCGTAACGTTTCACAAAGTTTCCCGGTGGGTGTGCGACCGAATGGGTTGTACGAGTTCCAGTAGTATATCTGGGATTATAAATGATCCCATCTGACAATCCCTACATTTTCGCAAACTATAAGGCTGAACAGCCTCTAAGGGGGTGCAAAGACTCTCGAGGATGCGCTAATGTGGGGGAAGGACAAGTGGTATTATTTTAATCCCAGATATACTACTTCTAAACATAATAATTTCTGTAATTGTTGACATCGATTAGCATGCGTAAATTACTGCTAAATAAGACTTAGTGTATTAGTAACTTACATTTGACTTGTCTTACCCGAAACGGACATTTTCACTCTCTTTATTTTTCGCAATTTTCCTGTTATTACATTCTTTTGTTGCATTTTGTTCAGATCAAATTTGTACCATTGTTTGCCGTCAAACAGTCGTTTGATTGTTGCAGTTTGTTCGACATAAGCTCTTTCTAGCTGAAACGCCGTAGAATAGTCAAAACTCTTCCAACAATGAAGCCCGTCTTCCCACAGCCAATGACTCAAGTGTTTCTCTAATCGACAGTTTATATAGTTAGCTAAGTAGAAATTAAGTTGCTTAACATTAATTTTTTACTTTCCAGGTGGCTGTTTAGTGTAGCCTTTTCAGCTGCCAACTTTTGAAGATGAATTTCGAGACAATTTATCTTACATACATACTGAGTATTTGAATTTTTGTTTCTTGTCACCTCGTTCTTATAGTCTTCTTTTAACTTTTGCAAACAAAAACGAAGTTGCGTTTCTTCTTGCTTGGCATCACTAAGTTTAGACTCCAACTTTTGCTCTTTTCGTTGGGCATTGTCAAGTTGAAACTGCAACTCTTCTTTTTCTCTTTTAGATTTGCAGATTTGAGACTGTAACTCTTCTTTTTCTCTTTTGAGTCGAGATTGTAATTTTTTGTTTACTCTCTCGGCATTGTCAAGTTGAAACTGTAAGTTTTCATTTTCTGTCTCAGCATTGCCAAGTTGAAACTTTACATCTTCATTTTCTGTTTCAGATTTGAAGAGTTGAGACTGTAACTCTTCATTTTCTTTTTTTATAGTATTGCTAGCCAATGACAATTATTTAGCCATTAGAAACGCCAATTAGACAATCTTCTGCATACTGGGAATCTAAAATAGGTGCGCATGCAAGGAGCTTAGAGGGGTCACCCTTATTTGTCGACGTTTACTCAAGCGTACAAGGCGTACCCTGGGTTGTGCGGTAGGGTAATTTGTTCACTTTTGGCAGATTGTACGCCTACGTACGCGTATTATACGCGTGTAACTATCAGCTAAAACTTTATGACACATATAGCGTGTAAGTTGTTCATCACACGTGTTTGATGCGTATATTGCATGCGACTGGTACTTTGAGGTATGTGCTAACTGATCTCTCTTGGAGAAATTGTGCTGTTCATAAAACGTCGCCGAAGAGATATCAGCAGTTTGTGAACGCTCTTGTCTTTACTAGTCCATCCTTGTTTCGCGAGGAAACTGTGCAGAAATCGCCACGACATGCAATGGAAGACTGCTAGCCATAAAAGTCTATGTGGTGTTTTAGTAATAATCTAGTATCGTGTGTGTGTGTGTGTGTGTGTGTGTGTGTGTGTGTGTGTGTGTGTGTGTGTGTGAGTGTGCGTGTGTGTGTGTGTGTGTGTGTGTGTGTGTGTGTGTGTGTGTGTGTGTGTGTGTGTGTGTGTGTGTGTGTGTGTGTGTGTGTTCACGATACGCGGCCACGTCTTCTGTCTGCTCGCAACCGAAGTCGTCATGCACAGTCGGAATGCGAAGGCAAACTTTGCGTACAAAAATGAAAATGTAATTGCACAAGATTGTTTCTCGAGAAGTCGACCATCGCGTAAAATTTCTTGATGACGCACATTCCAGTTTGTTCGACTGTACGTGCCGTCGTCCTTCGCAAACTTGAAAGCTTCAAGAAATCAAATATTTCTTGCCGACTGAAGCTAGCGCTTTCGTTTCTCTCCAAATTCTGATTGAATGTCTACCACATCCAATCTACACGTTTTCTGTATCAAGAGGTAGACGGGAAGTGTGTCGATTTCTGTCAAAAAAATGCGCGAAGAGCAAGACTCAAATTGATTAACATATCCAGGATTTCGCAAGAAAGACTGTATCCCACACACAATCAGATTGCGTCTTCCGTCAAACCTACTGTATCTTGCCCGTACGAAGGACGGGGCATGTGTGTGTGTGTGTGTGTGTGTGTGTGTGTGTGTGCGTGCGTTTGTTTGTGTGTGGTGCAATAGCTCAGTTGGTTAGAGAGTGCATTTGGAGAATGAAAACATCCGGAACCTTGCAGGATTGCAGGTTGAAGTCACAGTTATGGCATAATTTCCTTAAAGGAGAAGTCCAACAAAAATGAACTTAACTTGTATGAGTAGATCTTACGTAGACAAATCGATCGGTATAAGTTACTCCGTTATCTTCGCTTTTGTATACGAGAACGAGCGATGTTTCTGTGATGTGCAACGCCCACGCGCCTGCTCTGGTCGATTAAGCTCCGCCCACTGCGAACGAATAAATGCGTTTACGAATGACTGCTACGGATATATCAAAAATGACGAATGTGAATGCAAAGATATTATAAAGATCTGCCTTCTTGCCGTCAGTGGTTCCTCTCTAAAGTAAAATGGTGTCGGTAGAGCTGTTTCCCCGCCAGACTTTGAAGCAGAATTCCTCAATACCATGGCTTACCTAGAGAATGTGCTTGTGCTTGAGTATTTGTTTATCCTTGTTCTTTCAAT